>NC_035442.2:136835406-137135406 GCF_002127325.2 Helianthus annuus
TTATAGGCTGAACAGAAGCTCGGGCACGGCCCCGTGCCCATCCGACTCTCTCTCTTCATTAATTGCAATTCGCAATTTCATTAAATGCGTCTGCAACAGTTGACCACGCCCCCGTGTCCGCTGAGCACGGGCCTGTGGTGGGCAATAGAAGCTTCAACCACTTTGTCTTTTCTGCTGACACTTGGGCACGCCCCCCGTGCTCACTGAGCACGGGGCGTGTTCAGTCTTCTGTCTTCTTGTTTTGCTTTGGGAAGATGTTGTCGGGAGGTCAGGCATGCCACGTTTGTTCCTTTTCTTGTATTTATGTTAGATTTAGCTGCGGTTTTACTCCTTTTGTTCATTTGAGCTCATTTAATCCTGAAAATACAAAAGGAAGACAAAAACATACTTTTTCCAACATTAGTACTAAAAAAGGGTTAGTTTTATGCCACAATTGATGTAATTTATATGTTGCATTTTGTGCACATCAAATACCCCCACACTTGAATCTTTGCTTGTCCTCAAGCAAAACTCTTTATAATGTGGCTTTTTCACTCCCAAATGGAATGGGTAGAAGAGAAGGTTTTTGGACTTGTCATATAGTGTCGGGATTTCCAAGATTCTTTACTTAAGTTTTATTTTTATTTATTTACAATCCTATTCGTCATAATTTATTAAAAACGTTTCATAAGATAAATTACTTATTAGGGCATAACATGCCTTTTTAAAATTCCATTTATATACAAGTTCACATACCTCACGAGGAATCACTCAACACTCGGCCGAAGGTGTATTTTTTTTTAGTGAATCACTCGAGAGCGGCATGGAACTTACTCCTACCATAGGCTTGCCAAGCAATCAATCCTCCTCCTTTTTAACTATATACCTTTGTAAAAATATCAAGAGGACTTTTTGGGTGAAGGGTTAGGCTTGGGCTAAAGGTGGGTGGTTGGGTTAGTGGTTAGTGAAAGGGCGAAAAGCGTAAAAAGCGTCGGTTTTTGAATGACTTTTTATTTTTATTTTGATGAACCATTTCTTTCAAACAAAGTAGTTTTTGATGAACTTGTTTGTTTATTTGGTTTCATCATCAGAATATTTTTTTAGTCATAAGAAAAACCGAGCTTTGTTACTAAAAGAAAGGGTTAAAATAAAAAGGTTTAGGTGGGTAAAAAGGGTGATTGTTTTGGGTTAAGAAATGAAAAGGTTTAGGCTCAAAGGGGTTAACTAGAGGGATTTTGGATAGGTGGTAAAAAAATGAAAAATAATGGTGTAGAAAGAAAAAAGGGTTAGTCCTAATGCCTCCATCATTTACTTACTCGGGTTTAAGTTGGTAAGGACCGGGAATGCATTGTTGTGGCAAGTTCTAGAGTCGTACGAACCAAGCGGCTATTCACACAAGAAACGAAAAATGAGCATTTAGTGTAAAGATATGTATTTGTATGCTCAATAAACGCTCAAAACTCACTTTTGTGGGAATGGGTTTTTATGTGATCAAGTATATATAATCAAATTTTAACTAAGCTTGTCATGTCGTTTCATAATTTTCTTATGTTGGTTTTTTTTGTCACGACGCTATCAGTTGTAAACTTGTAAAAATATAACCTTATTAGAACTTGAAATTCCCAACTTAAACTTAAACAAGTAAAAAAAATGAAATTTTTTTTGAAAAAATTTGGGGTGATTAGCGGTTCCAATAGAGTTTTGTGTAAGGCTTGTTAATTAGGACTTGCAAGATTCAAAGTTTATAATCCCCCCCCCCCCACACTTAAATTACACATTGTCCTCAATGTGTCCAAAAAATAAGTTTTTAGATTGATTGAATGTGTAAAAGGGTGTTAAAAGCAAAATTTTATGTTACTGGCACTCTGGACATGACCCCGTGGTGACCGGGCACGGCCTCGTGTTCAGGTGCCAGTGACAAAATTTAGTAAAGAGAAACAGAAGTCTGGACTCGGGGGCGTGTTTAGTGAACACGGCCCGTGTCTAGTTACCTGGACTGGGCGATTTATGCAGATTGTGCAGCACGGGGCCGTGTTGGGCGAACACGGCCCGTGCTGAACTTGCTGTAATGAAGAAATTTTTGTCGGATGGCCCTGTTTTCGTTCATGGGGTGATGTTTCTCGTTTCCCTTTTTATCCTTTACCACCCCGAGTGTATTTTATTCATTACAACACCATTCAAACCTTAAAATCAGCATTTCATTAAAATCATAGAGAGATACATAGCATTCCTAGAAAATTAAAAACAAAGAAGAGAAATAAAAGTTAAAAGTCCTAAACTAGATAGGTCAAGTGATACATAAAATTATCATAAGGAGTCCTATTTTCTCATTAAGAACCAAAATCCCGGAAATAGTTTTCCGGTATTGAGGAGTGTAGTAGGACTCTTGGCCGAGGGTTATCTTCCTAGATGTTGTTAAAGCCATTCTTCTATCTCTCTTGGGAGGAAGAAGGCGGCTTCGTTTTCCTCAACATCTTGCGGAGGATGGGAAACACCAACCGGGACCCCTTGTAATATGTCTCGAGGAGGTCCCGGGTGCATGGTGTACCACTCGGCTGGTATGATGATTTCAGGCACCACGTTCCATGCCCTTTGGGTTATTATAGGCACCAAAGGAGGAGATGCGAGAATGTTCAACCTCTGGTGCAAGAGGTTGACTTCCGGAGACACCCTTCCAGTCCCACCGTTAGGTGATTGATACGGTCGACCAATGCTTCTTCCACCCCCGTCTTTTCATCAATAGCTTCTCTTAAGGCGTAAACATAGTTTACAAGAGAGTCTTCCGCCGTTGATGACCTCCTCCCCTGTCGGTTGTTCCTTGAGTGCGATGAAGACGTTCCGCTTGTTCTGCTCGCCATTCTGGGAAAACAGACCGAAAGAGCTCAATTTTTACGAAACAGTCCCTCGGATACGGCCCCGTGTCCAGTCGTCTGTAGGTTTTCAAAGCAAGGAATCTTGGAGTTTTAAATTATTTTCTTGGTTCATAGGTTAATTTTAAGCATAAATAATTCAAAACAAAGTTGCACAACTTATTTTAAGCAAGATTCCTTGAATAATAAACTTACAAACACCACAATAAAGGTTGGAATCATGAAGCTCCCAAACGTTAATGGAGGTAGTGATTGAAAATTGAGTAAGAAGGCAATGAACAAAAGTGGAAAAGACAAGATGGCTCTTGAGAACCTTCTTTTAGAACATACCTAGGATAGTATGAGTGAAGATCTCAGGAATCTCTGTCTTTTGAAATGGTCCAAATGAGCAGGAATCTTGCTGCATTTATAGAAAACGACAGCACGTTGGACACAGCCCCGTGTTGGCTGGGCACGGCCCCGTGTGCAGACAGAATCCTGACACATTTTTGTCCGTATTCTGATGAAATCAGAAGAGAATCTTTTGGTGGACACGGGGGCGTGTTGACCTGGGCACGGCCCCGTGTCTGGAAGCTGTCTTATGGAGTTTGCCTATTTTCAAGGAACTTATCCGGATCGGGCGGTTCCTTACCGGATGGAACAACCCCAAAGTGCCTAAGATACCTTAGTTGTTCTAGATTAAGACGAGAACACAAGAGGTTGTCGGTGAGGGTGATTCCTATGCTAAATGTAGGTGGACAAGTCCAACCCTTTTCCGGGCTCTCGTTAAAGAAGGTGTATGCCGAATCGCTCAGGTCTATGTATGCATCAAACGAATTCGATGGGGAGTCCTTCACGGCGCAATCGGCACAGGGACGACTATCATCCAAGTCTTCGCTAGAGTTGAAGGTAACGTTGGAAACAACGAAGTTGTTTTTATTTGAATGCGACCCCAACAATTTTTCTTGGTCATCGTCTTGAGATGAATTAAGGAAATCCATCTTAAGTTCTTTTAACCAATTAAGAACTAGATCCTCTAGTTGAAATAGTTCGTCGAAGAGCATTTCTCCTAGAATATCTGGTTCAGCGCATTCGAGGGAGAGATAAGGATTATTTTTACTTTCGCCCATCTTAAGGCTACAGGAAAACGATGGGTCCATATAATGGGGCTTATAGTTTAGAAAATAACATTCTAATTCTTTATGACCACCTCCACATAATTGACACCACGTACCATAAGAGTGCCGAAAGTAAAAAAAATGTCATTATCACTCATGTTTGTGTCAGAAATTACCAACCGTCGGGAACTTACGGTTCTGTTTTCAGTAACTGAATCTTGGGCACGGGGGCGTGTTCAGTAGGCACGGCCCCGTGTTCAGCTTACTGTCTAACTTAAAACAGGATTGCCAGTTCCAATGATTGAGCAAGGGGGCGTGTTCAGTTGGCACGTCCCGTGCTGAGTTCTGAAGAAGCTGAAAAACTAAGAAAATCCTAAAAAAATTAAAAATAAAATAAAAAAATGATTAGGCCGCTGATTCCTAACTTTCTTAAAATCCTTGTGTCCCCGGCAGCGGCGCCAAAAACTTGATGCGTGTCAGTGTGTATATGTTTTAGGTATATATTTTAGCCCTTTTTACACTTTTTAGCCAAGTTTTAAATTTATAAACACGATATTCACTAACACTAAACACACATATGGGCAAGTCCACCCATCGTGGACGTAGTATAGTGTTGGTAAGATACCGAGGTCGTCCAAGGACACAAGAGCTTTTAGTACCGGTTTATCCTCAACGTCTAATTAAATCAAAATGTTAGAAAAATATTTTTAAACTAGAAAAATAAAACTAACTAAAATGCTGAAAAATAAAATAAAAATAAAAATAGATAGACAAGATGAATCACTTGGATCCGACTCGTGTGTAGTGTAACCTTTGATTATTTTTGCACTTTTGCACTTGTTTAAGAGATTATCTTAGTTATTGTAGTAGGCCCCTCTTTTGAAGGTGACGTTATCCTCAACCCAGTAGTTTGAGTCAGCAAGGATACAATCCTATAGGGTCGGATTATTGAAAGAAAATTAATTAAGTTATTAATGCATAATGTGGTAGGCCCCTCTTTTGAAGGCGACGTTACCCTCGGCTAAGTAGTCTGAGTCAGCAGGGAGACAGTCCTAAGTAGCCGGGTTAAAGTTTTAATAGTAGTTTAACTTATGAGGGGATCAAAGAGTTTAGACCCCCGCCATCCAATACCATTGGGTATTGAAGGAGGTCCTACTAAATTTGACCCAGGTCCTTTGCAGGATCTATACACTGAACAATGGCAAGACTCTTACCAAACCGTTCCCTTAACCCCCGACCAGGTAGCCAACATACCTCCATATAGACCGTGGGGATATGAATGGTGAAAATCTTTTATTTTATATAGACAATAAAATAATGCCAAGACACCACGGACAAACGATAAGGAAGAATCACCTTCAACATAAGAAACTAGTAATTAAAGTCATTAATACAAAACCAATTAAAAAGTGCAAAAGATTAAAAATAAAAAGTATTACACTAAACACTTATCTTCACCAAGTGATGTAAGAGACTTAGGCAAACATGGCCTTTGATTATCAAGAACTCTTACGATCAATCTTGGATCCCGAGACGGCTCACACACTCTATGATGGACAATGGATGATGGTGTTGTGATGGTGGTAGGTGGTGCGTGAAGTGTGAGAGAGGTGGTGTGCCAAGGGATTGCAAGAGCTCCAAGCACTCCTATTTATAGGTTGAACAGAAGCTCGGGCACGGCCCCGTGTCCATTGGGCACGGCCCCGTGCCCATCCGACTCTCTCTCTTCATTAATTGCAATTCGTAATTTCATTAAATGCGTCTGCGACAGTTGACTACGACCCCGTGTCCGCTGAGCACGGCCCCGTGGTGGGCAATAGAAGCTTCTACCACTTTGTCTTTTCTGCTGACACTTGGGCACGCCCCCGTACTCACTGAGCACGGGGCATGTTCAGTCTTCTGTCTTCTTGTTTTGCTTTGGGAAGATGTTGTTGGGAGGTTGGGCATGCCATGTTTGTTCCTTTTCTTGAATTTATGTTAGATTTAGCTGCCTTTTTACTTCTTTTGTTCATTTGAGCTCATTTAATCCTGAAAATACAAAAGGAAGACAAAAGCACACTTTTTCCAACATTAGTACTAAAAAAAGGTTAGTTTTATGCCACAATTGATGTAATTTATATGTTTCATTTTGTAACACTAAACACACATATACCACAATACATACTTAAAATACATACCTCACGGGGAATCACTAAACACTCTATGACAAGCCCAAAAACCTTCTCTTCTACCCATTCCATTTGGGAGTGAAAAAGCCACATTATAAAGAGTTTTGCTTGAGGACAAGCAAAGATTCAAGTGTGGGGGTAATTGATGTGCACAAAATGCAACATATAAATTACATAAATTGTGGCATAAAAGTAACCCTTTTTTAGTACTAATGTTGGAAAAAGTGTGCTTTTGTCTTCCTTTTGTCTTTTCAGGATTAAAAGAGCTCAAATGAACAAAAGAAGCAAAAATGCAGCTAAATCTAACATAAATACAAGAAAAGGAACAAATGTGGCATGCCCGACCTCCCGACAGCATCTTCCGAAAGCAAAACAAGAAGACAGAAGACTGAACACAAGTGTCAGCAGAAAAGACAAAGTGGTAGAAGCTTCTATTGCCCACCACGGGGCCGTGCTCAGCGGACAAGGGGGCGTGGTCAACTGTTGCAGACGCATTTAAAGAAATTGCGAATTGCAATTAATTTAGAGAGAGAGTCGGATGGGCACGGGGCCGTGCCCAAGCTTCTGTTCGGCCTATAAATAGGAGTGCTTGGAGCTCTTGCAACTCATCCCTTAGCACACCACCTCTCTCACACTTCACCCACCACCCACCACCATCACAACACCATTATCCACCACCATCATCCATTGTCCATCATAGAGTGTGTGAGTCGTCTCAGGATCCAAGATTGATCGTAAGAGTTCTTGACAATCAAAGGCCATGTTTGCCTAAGTCTCTTACATCACTTGGTGAAGACAAGTGTTTAGTGTAATACTTTTTATTTTTAATCTTTTGCACTTTTTAATTGGTTTTGTATTAATGACTTTAATTACTAGTTTCTTATGTTGAAGGTGATTCTTCCTTATCGTTTGTTCGTGGTGTCTTCGCATTATTTTACTGTCTATATAAAATAAAAGATTTTCACCATTCATATCTCCACGGTCTATATGGAGGTATGTTGGCTACCTGGTCGAGGGTTAAGGGAACGGTTTGGTAAGAGTCTTGCCATTGTTCAGTGTATAGATCCTGCAAAGGACCTGGGTCAAATTTAGTAGGACCTCCTTCAATACCCAACGGTATTGGATGGCAGGGGTCCAAACTCTTTGATCCCCTCATAAGTTAAACTACTATTGAAACTTTAACCTGGTTACTTAGGACTGTATCCCTGCTAACTCAGACTACTTAGCCGAGGGTAACATCGCCTTCAAAAGAGGGGCCTACCACATTATGCATTAATAACTTAATTAATTATCTTTCAATAATCCGACCCTTTAGGATCGTATCCTTCTTGACTCAAACTACTGGGTTGAGGGTAACGTCACCTTTAAAAGAGGGGCCTACTACAATAACTAAGATAATCTCTTAAACAAGTGCAAAAGTGCAAAAATAATCAAAGGTTACACTACACACGAGTCGGATCCAAGTGATTCATCTTATCTATCTGTTTTTATTTTTATTTTTCAGCATTTTAGTTAGTTTTATTTTTCTAGTTTAAAAATCTTTTTCTAACATTTTGATTTGATTAGACGTTGAGGATAAACCGGTATTAAAAGCTCTTGTGTCCTTGGATGACCTCAGTATCTTACCAACACTATACTACGTCCACGATGGGTGCACTTGCCCATATGTGTGTTTAGTGTTAGTGAATATCGTGTTTATAAATTTAAAACTTGGCTAAAAAGTGTAAAAAGGGCTTAAAATATATACCTAAAACATATACACACTGACACGCATCAAGTCTTAACACTCAACACTTGATGTTACAAAATACATATCAAATGAACACCTAAAACATAGACGTTGAGGATAAACCGGTATTAAAAGCTCTTGTGTCCTTGGACGACCTCGGTATCTTACCAACACTATACTACGTCCACGATGGGTGCACTTGCCCATATGTGTGTTTAGTGTTAGTGAATATCGTGTTTATAAATTTAAAACTTGGCTAAAAAGTGTAAAAAGGGCTTAAAATATATATCTAAAACATATACACACTGACACGCATCGAGTTTTTGACGCCGTTGCCGGGGAATCGCTCAAAACTCTATGATAAGCCCAAAAACGCCAAGAACTTGATGCGTGTCAGTGTGAATATGTTTTAGGTATATATTTTAAGCCCTTTTTGCACTTTTCAACCAAGTTTTAAATTTATAAACACGATATTCACTAACACTAAACACACATATGGGCAAGTGCACCCATCGTGAACATAGTATAGAGTTGGTAAGATACCGAAGTCGTCCAAGGACACAAGAGCTTTTAGTACTGGTTTATCCTCAACGTCTAATCAAATCAAAATGTTAGAAAAAGATTTTTAAACTAGAAAAATAAAACTAACTAAAATGCTAAAAAATAAAATAAAAATAAAAATAGATAGACAAGATCAATCATTTGGATCCGACTCGTGTGTAGTGTAGCCTTTGATTATTTTTACACTTTTGCGCTTGTTTAAGAGATTATCTTAGTTATTGTAGTAGGCCCCTCTTTTGAAGGTGACGTTACCCTGATGTGCACAAAATGCAACATATAAATTACATCAACTGTGACATAAAACTAACCCTTTCTTAGTACTAATGTTGGAAAAAGTGTGCTTTTGTCTTCCTTTTGTATTTTCAGGATTAAATGAGCTCAAATGAACAAAAGAAGCAAAAAGGCAGCTAAATCTAACATAAATACAAGAAAAGGAACAAACGTGGCATGCCCGACCTCCCGACAGCATCTTCCCAAAGCAAAACAAGAAGACAGAAGACTGAACACGCCCCGTGCTCAGTGAGCACGGGGGCGTGCCCAAGTGTCAGCAGAAAAGACAAAGTGGTAGAAACTTCTATTGCCCACCACGGGGCCGTGCTCAGCGGACACGGGGGCGTGGTCAACTGTTGCAGACGCATATGATGAAATTGCAAATTGCAATTAATGAAGAGAGAGAGTCGGATGGGCACGGGGCCGTGCCTAGTGGACACGGGGCCGTGCCCGAGCTTCTGTCCTGCCTATAAATAGGAGTGCTTGGAGCTCTTGCAACTCATCCCTTGGCACACCACCTCTCTCACACTTCACCCACCACCCACCACCATCACAACACCATCATCCACCACCATCATCCATTGTCCATCATAGAGTGTGTGAGTCGTCTCGGGATCCAAGATTGATCGTAAGAGTTCTTGACAATCAAAGGCCATGTTTGCCTAAGTCTCTTACATCACTTGGTGAAGACAAGTGTTTAATGTAATACTTTTTATTTTTAATCTTTTGCACTTTTTAATTGGTTTTGTATTAATGACTTTAATTACTAGTTTCTTATGTTGAAGGTGATTCTTCCTTATCGTTTGTTCGTGGTGTCTTGGCATTATTTTACTGTCTATATAAAATAAAAGATTTTCACCATTCATATCTCCACGGTCTATATGGAGGTATGTTGGCTACCTGGTCGGGGGTTAAGGGAACGGTTTGGTAAGAGTCTTGCCATTGTTCAGTGTATAGATCCTGCAAAGGACCTGGGTTAAATTTAGTAGGACCTCCTTCAATACCCAATGGTATTGGATGGCGGGGGTCCAAACTCTTTGATCCCCTCATAAGTTAAACTACTATTAGAACTTTAACCCGGCTATTTAGGACTGTATCCCTGCTGACTCAGACTACTTTGCCATGGGTAAGGGAACAGTTTGGTAAGGGTCTTGCCCTTGTTCAGCGTTTAGAGGTCCTGCAAGGGACCTGGGTCAAATTTAGTAGGATCTCCTTCAATGCCCATAGGTATTGGATGGCGGGGATCCAAACTCTTTGACCCCCTCATAAGTTAACTACTATTAATACTATAACCCGGCTATTTAGGACTGTATCCCTGCTGACTCAGACTACTTAGCTGAGGGTAACGTCACCGCCAAAAGCGGGGCCTACCATAATTTGCATTAATAACTTAATTCATTATCTTCCAATAATCCAACCCTTTAGGATTGTATCCTTGCTGACTCAAACTACTAGGTTGAGGGTAACGTCGCCTTCAAAAGAGGTGCCTACTACAATAACTAAGATAATCTATTAAACAAGTGCAAAAGTGCTAAAATAATCAAAGGTTACACTATACACGAGTCGGATCCAAGTGATTCATCTTGTCTATCTGTTTTTATTTTTATTTTATTTTTTAGCATTATAGTTAGTTTTATTTTTCTAGTTTAACAATCCTTTTCTAACATTTTGATTTGATTAGACGTTGAGGATAAACCGGTGATGTGTGTAAAATGCAACATATAAATTACATCAAATAAGGTATAAAACTAACCCTTTTTAAGTACTAATGTTGGAAAAAGAGTGTTTTTGTCTTCCTTTTGTATTTTCAGGATGAAATGAGCTCAAATTCACAAAAGAAGCAAAAAGACAGCTAATTCTAACATAAATACAAGAAAAGGAATAAAAGTAGACTGCCCGAACCCTCAACGGCATCCTCCCAAGCAAAGAAGAGAAAACAGAAGCCTGAACACGCCTCGTGCTCAGCCAGCACGGGGCCGTGCCCAAGAAGCAGCAGAAAAGACAAACCTGTAGAAGCTTCTATTGCCCACCACGGGGCCGTGTCCAGTGAGCACGGGGGCGTGGCAAAAGTACAGCAGGCGCATTAATTGTTATTGCGAATTACAATTAATGAAGAGAGAGAGTGTCAGACGGGCACGGGGGCGTGTCCAGTAGACACGGGGCCGTGCCCAGCCTTCTGTTCAGCCTATAAATAGGAGTGCTTGGTTTCATTCCAATTCATCCCTTGGCACACCACCTCTCTCACACTTCATCCACCACCCACCACCACCATAACACCATCATCCACCACCATCATCCATTGTCCATCGTAGAGTGTGTGAGTCGTCTCGGGATCCAAGATTGATAGTAAGAGTTCTTGACAATCAAGGCCATGTTTGCCTAAGTCTCTTACATCACTTGGTGAAGACAAGTGTTTAGTATAATACTTTTTATTTTTAATCTTTTGCACTTTTTATTTGGTTTTGTATTAATGACTTTAATAACTAGTTGCTTATGTTGAAGGTGATCTTTCCTTATCGTTTGTCCGTGGTGTCTTGGCATTATGTTACTATCTATATAAAATAAAAGATTTTCACCATTCATATCTCCACGGTCTATATGGAGGTATGTTGGCTACCTGGTCGGGGGTTAAGGGAACGGTTTGGTAAGGGTCTTGCCCTTGTTCAGCGTTTAGAGGTCCTGCAAGGGACCTGGGTCAAATTTAGTAGGATCTCCTTCAATGCCCATAGGTATTGGATGGCGGGGATCCAAACTCTTTGACTCCCTCATAAGTTAACTACTATTAATAATATAACCCGGCTATTTAGGACTGTATCCCTGCTGACTCAGACTACTTAGCCGAGGGTAACGTCACCGCCAAAAGCGGGGCCTACCATAATTTGCATTAATAACTTAATTCATTATCTTCCAATAATCCAACCCTTTAGGATTGTATCCTTGCTGACTCAAACTACTGGGTTGAGGGTAACGTCGCCTTCAAAAGAGGGGCCTACTACAATAACTAAGATAATCTCTTAAACAAGTGCAAAAGTGCGAAAATAAACAAAGGTTATACTAATACACGGGAGAAATCACTCACACTCGGCCGAAGGTGTATTTTTAGTGAATCACTCGAGAGCGGCATGGAACTTATTCCTACCATAAGCTTGCCAAGCAATCAATCCTCCTCCTTTTTAACTTGTTACCTTTGTAAATATCAAGAGGACTTTTTTGGGTAAAGACTTTGGGCTAAAGGTGGGTGAATGGGTTAGTGGAAAAGGGCGAAAAGCGTAAAAAGCGTCGGTTTTCGTAAAACACTTTGTTTTTAGTGACTTTTTATTTCGAAGTATTTCTTCAAACAAGCTTTTGTTTCAAGAGCTTTGTTTGTTTATTTCTAACTTCATTTTTTTTTCAGTCACACGAAAACCGAGTTTGTTACTAAAATAAAGGGTAAGAATAAAAAGGGTTTTTGGTGGGTAAAAAGGTTTTAGGGTAAAGGGGTTAATTAGGGGGATTTTGGGTAGGTGGTAAAAAAAATATGAAAAATAATGGCGTGGAAAGAAAAAGGGTTAGTCCTAATGCCTCCATCATTTACTTACTTGGGTTTAAGTTGGTAAGGACCGGGAATGAATCGTCGTGGCAAGTTCTAGACTCGTAAGAACCAAGCGGCTATTCACACAAGAAACGAAAAGTGAGCATTTAGTCTAAAGATGTGTATTTGTATGCTCAATAAAGGCTCAAAACTCACTTTTTGTGGGAATGGGTTTTTCTATGTGATCAAGTATATATAATCAAATTTTAACTAAGCTTGTCATGCCGTTTCATAATTTTCTTATGTTGGTTCTTTTTATCACAACACTATTGGTTGTAAACTTGTAAAAATATAACCTTATTAATCTTAGAATTCCCAACTTAAACTTTAGACAAGTAAAGAAAAAAAAATTGAAAATTTTTGAAAAAAATTTGGGGTGATTAGCGGTTCCAATAGAGTTTTGTGTAAGGCTTGTTATTAGGACTTGCAAAATTTCAAGGTTTTAGCATCCCCCCACACTTAAATTACACATTGTCCTCAATATGTCCCAAAAATAAATTTTTAGGTTGATTAGATGTGTAATATGGTGTTAAAAGCAAAGATTTTATGTTACTGGCAGTCTGGACACGACCCCGTGGGGACCGGACACGGCCCCGTGTTCAGGTGCCAGTAACGAAAATTAAAGAAAAGAAACAGAAGCCTGGACACGGGGGCGTGTTTGGTGAACACGGCCCGTGTCCAGTTACCTGAACTGGGCATTTTTCTGCAGGGGGTTTAGCACGGGGCCGTGTTGGTTGGACACGGCCCGTGTTGAACCTTCTGTATTGGAGAAATTGATGTCGGGTTGCCTTGTTCTTGTGCATGGGGTCATGTTTCTCGTTCCCCTTTTCATCCTTTACCACCATGAGTGTGTTTTAGTTATTATGGACCATTCAAACTTTAAAACCATCATTTCATTGAAATCATAGAGAGATCTTACATAATATTCCTAAAATAAGATAAAACAAAAACTTAACTAAATAGGTCAGGTGTTTTATAAATTTAAAACTTGGCTAAAGGTGTAAAAAGTGCTTAATTATATATCTAAATTATATACACACCGACACACATCAACCGGTACTAAAAGCTCTTGTGTCCTTGGATGGTATCTTACCAACACTATACTACGTCCACGATGGGTGCATTTGCCCATATGTGTGTTTAGTGTTAGTGAATATCATGTTTATAAATTTAAAACTTCGCTAAAAAGTGTAAAAAGGGCTTAAATATATATATAAAACATATACACACTGACACGCATCAAGTTTTTGGCGCCGTTGCCGGGGAATCATTCAACACTCTATGACAAGCCCAAAAACGCCAAAAACTTGATGCGTGTCAGTATATATATGTTTTAGGTGTATATTTTAAGCCCTTTTTACACTTTTTAACCAAGTTTTAAATTTATAAACACGATATTCACTAACACTAAACACACATATGGGCAAGTGCACCCATCGTGGACGTAGTATAGTGTTGGTAAGATACCGAGGTCATCCAAGGACACAAGAGCTTTTAGTACCAGTTTATCCTCAACGTCTAATCAAATCAAAATGTTAGAAAAAGATTTTTAAACTAGAAAAATAAAACTAACTAAAATGCTGAAAAATAAAATAAAAATAAAAACAGATAGACAAGATGAATCATTTGGATCCGACTCGTGTGTAGTGTAACCTTTGATTATTTTTGCACTTTTACGCTTGTTTAAGAGATTATCTTAGTTATTGTAGTAGGCCCTCTTTTGAAGGTGACGTTACCCTGATGTACACAAAATGCAACATATAAATTACATCAATTGTGGCATAAAACTAACCTTTTTTTAGTACTAGTGTTGGAAAAGTGTGCTTTTGTATTCCTTTTGAATTTTCAGGATTAAATGAGCTCAAATGAACAAAAGAAGCTAAAAGGCAGCTAAATCTAACATAAATACAAGAAAAGGAACAAACGTGGCATGCCCGACCTCCCGACAGCATCTTCCCAAAGCAAAACCAGAAGACAGAACACTTGTGACACTCGAGGTTTTTCCGAACGATCACTTTGTAATATTTTGTGTGTATATATATTATTAAATGGAAACGTGATTTTGTGCATAATATGTGTGATATGTATGTATATATTTATATGAGAGCCGAAACCACGACCCGAGACCATGACTCGCAACCGGGCGGTTGCGAGTGGGCCTCTTGGTTTCGAGTGGCCCTTGGGCCGTAACCGGTTTGGGCCGAAACCCCCAAGCCCAACCCGAAAACACCCCTTGTATATATATCCAACCTTTCCCTCATTTCTTTCATTTGGCACAACACACCAACACACACTCCTTACTTTCTCTCAACTAAGAAAACCCCAAAACAACATCCAAACTCTTCCAAATTTTCGGTTCAAGCAAGAATCTCGGACAAGGACTCGGTCAAGCTCGGATCACTCGGACACTTCATCTTCTCTCATTCTCTTCTCTTTGTTTTCGGCTCCTCCTTTTCATAACCGGTTAGTGTTTCCTTTTGTGTTTAAGATGTATGTATGTTGTATGAACTAAGAAATGGTTGGTTAGTAGTTTATGCATGATTATTAGGTTGTTTTGAAAACTTTGTGAATATGTGTTAACATGACTAAAATGACATGATATTGGTAGTTTACAAGTGTTCATAGCCAACTACACTATGCTTCTTTGTTTCTTGCAAGAATGATGATGTTTAGCATAAGATTTTCGGCTATATAATGTATGTTTTCTTGTTTAGCATCATGATCTTGTTAAATATGTGATTTTCGGTTCATAAATATGTGTTTATGTTGGCATGAAAACCCTAGAAAACTATGAACATAAGAAGAACTTGTTTGAATATGGTTTGAAGGTTTTAAAAATGGCAAAGTTTGATCCATATTTTATTAAAGGCAGATTAGGAAAAGTGTTTGTAGAAATCTTATTGGTTGTTTCCTAAAATGGGCCTGAATTCTTGGTACTATTTGGACTGTCATATCTGCATCATCACGTGTATATGAAAGTGACAGATTACGACTCGCAACGACAGCATTCCGACTCGAAACCGCACCGTTGCGACTCGCAACCAAAGCATGACAAGTCGAAACCATGAGATTGCGACTCGAGACCACGCCGTTGCGACTCGCAACCAAAACGTGATGACTCGAGACCACGATTGCGACTCGCAACCACAGCGTGACAAGCCGAAACCACCTGGTTGCGACTCGAGACCAGCTGGTTGCGAGTGGGCTGTTCATTTTGGTTACTGGGCCCATATGTGTTTAACTTGGACTATCTGTTGACTGGATTATGTGTTGCTGTTGACTGCTTAATTACTTAGGCCGGCCCAGTAACCCACTGTTACTTATATGCTTGATACGTGTTGGTTACGTGCCTATATGTGTTTTACGTGAATGCTTGTACACCGAACCTGACCTATACCGGTAACCATGTTAGGACGTGGTGACCAACGTGATTGACAAGTAACCTAAACCTACCGAGCAACCCAAGGTGAGTTCACAACTTAAAAGCATGCGTCCCGGTGGTTTGGGACACGAGACTAACAACCCTATCCCCTGGTAAAAGGGGATACCATTTACATACCTTCCCTAGTTACTGGGAACAAAACTTACTTTTCCTTCCCGGGTATTGGGAAACCTTTTGGTTAATTACTGTTTATACGGAATGCAACTAACGGCACTAAACGAAACTCTATCACTCAAGTCCCTACTACAAATACCGATTAGTCGCCGGGTTAGGCGAGCGGGTTATTAGTTGATAGCGCTATTTAGGTGTTTACCAGCCTCACACCGTGCCCTGGTTTGGGACGGTCGTGAACTAATGTACTCAGAAATCCGTCAATGATGATAGAACATTGACATCGGGGCATCCTGCGGATACGCAACGGTTACCTAGTGTTCGGTATTGGAAAAACAGTTTAGTCGCTAACTTTTGAGGTAGCTCCCCAGGGCATGTATAAACGGATAAATTAACCGGTGAAACAAAGTTTTTGGTAATTAAAACTGGACAACCAGTGGACTCACTCAGCATTATTGTTGACCCCTTACTGCATGCTTTGCAGGTAACCAGTGACGACGGAGCTTGCAGCTTGGGAACGTGTAGTGTCTGTTCACCCTTGTGTTGGGTGTTACCTACTTTTGAATCATGAACTTTGTTATAAACTACCGTACTTATGCTTCCGCTACTTGTTGCTATTTTGGAACTTAAAACTTTAAACTCTGAACTTAATATTTACTAAGCTTACGAATAGTAAGTATTACTTTTGTTATCAACTTAAGTATTCGGTATAATTGGTGGCTGGATCCTGGTCAGTCACGCCCTCGAAGCGGGTGTTATCCGCAGGTGGATTTTGGGGGTGTGACAGATTGGTATCAGAGCCATTGGTTATAGTGAACTTGGTTTTAAAAAGGGGAAAATCTTTTTGGAGAAAACCAGACTATAACCTGTGACTCGCGACGACACTACACTCCAAGTGCAAGGCTCGACACATTTGACCTCATAGCTCGGACCAGTGTTTACTTGTTTGCTTTATGTTTCCTGTTATGATATACGTACTAGTGTGCCTAAACTAGATAGATACACCTCTCTCTTCTATCTCATTCTCGCTACACTACGACATCACACTCATACTGTGTTTTCTGGTTATGAAGACAATGAGTGGACGCGGAAGAGGAAACATTAACATGACGCAGGCTCAGTTCACCAACCTGCTCAACACAGTGGCTGCGGCTTTTGCAGCTCACCCTATAGGTAAGCTCGTTGTTTTAGGATGTTTAGATCCTACCGCCACATCGACTTTTCGCCTCTAAACCTATACGTTTCGCTTCTCACCCTATAGGTCAGCATGCACCTGCGCAACCACCAGTGTGTACTTTCAAAACTTTCATGGATTGCAAGCCTCTCCCTTTCAACGGCACTGAGGGTGCCATAGGTCTCCTGCATTGGATTGAGAAAATTGAAGCTGTTTTTGCTGTTTGCGAGTGTCCCCCTGCAAATTGGGTGAAATTTGCTACTGCTACGCTTGAAGGAAGCGCGCTTTCTTGGTGGAAGGCGCAGATTCAGATGTTTGGTTTGGAAACTGCAAATGCTACGGCATGGGAGGATTTCAAGGATATGATTAAGGACGAATACTGTCACCGGGATGACATCCACAAGCTTGAGAATGAGTACTATGAGCTCAAGATGGTTGGGTCAGAGATTGAAACCTACACCAAGTTGTCCAACGACTATGCTGCTCTTTGCCCAAACATGTCTCGACCAATGTATCGACGAATCGAACTGTACATCAAGGGTTTGGCTCCAGAAATTCGAAGCCATGTCACTTCAGCCAACCACACTACCATTCAGCCGATTGTTCGACTTGCTCACAAACTTACTGATCAGGCCGTGGAAGAGGGCAGGTTGCCCAAAAGGATCAGTGCTACTGTCGGAACTTCTAGTGACAGCAAGCGTAAGTGGGAAGGAAGTCAAAGCAAGGATGCTAACCCCACTCAGGCCCCAGCACAACAAAGGAAAACCGAAAACAACAAGGGCGCTCAACAACAGGGTGGCTATCGTGGAAACCACCCCAAGTGCAACAAGTGCAATCGACATCACAGCGGGCAGTGTGTGAAGGGCCAGTGTCAGCGATGTAACAAAATGGGGCATGACGCCAAGGATTGTCGAAGTCAGTTCCCAGCTAGACAGAATCAGCAACAACCCCAACAGCAACAGCAGCAGGGAAACAACCGGGCATGTTTTAAGTGTGGAGCTGAGGGACACTTTAAGAAGGATTGCCCTGAACTGAATCAGAATCGCAACAATAATCAGGGAGCTGGGAACAACAATCAGAACAACAATGCTGGGAATGGTGCTAGAGGAAGAGCTTTTGTGATTGGAGCTGGAGAAGCAAGGAATGACCCCAATGTTGTGACGGGTAAGTTCCTACTCGATGATCGTTATGTTTCTGTGTTATTTGATTCCGGTGCCGATGCTAGTTATGTATCCCTACGTATTAGTAAGAAGCTTAAGCGTCCGCTTTCGTTACTAAGTTCTCCCCATATCGTCGAGTTAGCTAATGGTAGAAACATCGAGGCCTCACATGTTGTCAAGGGCTGCAAACTAGAGTTGTCTGGTCAGACATTTACTATCGATCTTTTCCCTGTTACTCTCGGAAGCTTCGACGTCGTTATTGGTATGGATTGGTTATCCAAGCAACGCGCTGAGATCCTCTGTCAAGAGAAAGCAGTTCGTATTCCTCGCCGTTCTGGCAAACCCCTCATTGTACAAGGTGGCAAAAGTGGAGAAATCTCCGGCGTAATCTCGTTCTTGAAGGCCCAGAAGTATTTACGAAAAGGGCACACCGCTATCTTAGCACTTGTTACCAACACGCAGGAAAAGGAAAAGAGGATTGAAGATTTTCCAGTAGTGCGTGACTACCCCGAGGTATTTCCTGAGGAATTACCTGGACTCCCTCCCCATCGTCAGGTTGAATTCCAAATCGAGCTAGCTCCCGGAGCAGCACCTATAGCTCGTGCACCTTATCGACTAGCCCCCGCAGAATTGAAGGAACTCTCTACTCAACTACAGGAACTTTTGGATAAAGGGTTTATCCGCCCTAGTTCATCACCCTGGGGAGCACCGGTACTCTTTGTCAAGAAGAAGGATGGCACGTTCCGAATGTGTATTGACTATCGTGAGTTGAACAAGGTTACCATCAAGAATCGTTACCCTCTCCCGCGAATCGACGATTTGTTTGATCAACTGCAAGGATCAAGCTACTATTCTAAGATTGATCTGCGATCAGGCTACCATCAGTTAAGGGTCCGTAATGAAGATATTTCCAAAACTGCATTCAGAACTCGTTATGGTCATTATGAATTCCTCGTTATGCCCTTCGGGAATGACCAACGCTCCTGCAGTGTTCATGGATCTTATGAACCGAGTATGCAAACCCTACCTCGACAAATTCGTGATCGTGTTTATAGACGACATCTTGATCTACTCGAAAAGTCAAGAAGAGCATGAACAGCACCTACGCCTTATCCTCGAACTCCTTCGCAATGAGCAACTGTACGCCAAGTTCTCGAAATGCGACTTCTGGCTTCGAGAAGTCCATTTCCTTGGGCACGTGGTTAACAAGGACGGAATCCACGTCGACCCAGCCAAGACCGACTCTATAAAGAATTGGCCTACCCCTAAGACTCCGACTGAAGTCCGCCAATTCTTGGGACTGGCAGGATACTATCGAAGATTTATCATGGGATTTTCAAAGATCGCTCAACCTCTCACGGCTCTTACTCAGAAGGGTATGGTTTATAAGTGGGGTGAAGCTCAGGAAACCGCGTTTCAGAAACTAAAAGATAACCTCTGCAGTGCTCCTATTCTCTCGTTACCTGAAGGAACGGATGACTTTGTGGTTTACTGTGATGCATCTATTCATGGACTCGGCTGTGTGTTGATGCAACGCGAGAAAGTTATTGCTTACGCCTCCCGACAACTCAAGACACATGAAAGGAACTACACAACACACGACTTGGAACTGGGAGCAGTGATATTTGCGCTTAAGATATGGAGACATTACCTGTACGGTACCAAGTGCACCATTTACACCGATCACAGGAGTCTCGAGCATATCTTTAAGAAGAAGGAGTTAAACATGCGACAACGTCGATGGGTTGAACTTCTGAATGATTACGAATGCGCCATCAAGTATCATCCGGGCAAGGCCAACGTCGTGGCAGACGCCCTCAGCCGGAAAGACACTGTACCAAAGCGCGTGCGAGCATTACAACTTACCATCCAGTCTAGTCTCCCTACCCAGATTCGAAATGCTCAGATTGAAGCTCTGAAACCGGAAAACATCAGGGCTGAGTCCCTGCGGGGATCGAGACAACAACTAGAACAGAAAGAAGACGGCGCCTACTATGTGGCAGGGCGCATTTGGGTCCCACTCTACGGAGATCTACGAGAACTTGTGATGGACGAAGCCCATAAGTCCCGTTATTCAGTACATCCTGGTGCAGATAAGATGTACCACGACTTAAGGACCACCTACTGGTGGCCTGGCATGAAAGCCCACATAGCTGCATATGTTGGCAAATGTTTGACCTGCGCAAGAGTCAAGATCGAGTATCAAAAACCAGCAGGCTTACTCCAGCAACCGGAAATCCCGAAGTGGAAATGGGAACAGATTTCCATGGATTTTGTTACCGGGCTACCCAGATCCCAACGCGGGAATGATACTATTTGGGTAATAGTTGATCGATTGACTAAGTCTGCGCACTTTCTGGCCATTAAGGAAACAGACAAGTTTTCTACCTTAGCAGAAATCTATTTGAAGGAAGTAGTCTCCAGGCATGGGGTGCCAACTTCTATTATTTCTGACCGAGACGCTCGTTTTACTTCCGAGTTGTGGCAAGCTATGCACAAATCCTTTGGCTCACGTTTGGACATGAGCACCGCTTATCACCCGCAAACGGATGGGCAGTCTGAACGCACCATCCAAACCCTGGAAGACATGCTTAGAGCATGTGTGATCGATTTTGGCAAGAACTGGGAGAAGCATCTACCGTTGGTGGAATTCTCCTACAATAACAGCTATCACACTAGTATTCAGGCGGCACCTTTTGAGGCATTGTACGGTCGTAAATGCCGATCACCTCTCTGCTGGGCGGAAGTCGGTGACAGTCAACTCACAGGCCCAGAACTAGTGGTAGATACAACAGAAAAGATTTCCCAGATCAGGCAACGCATGGCGGCAGCTCGTGACCGTCAGAAAAGCTACGCTGACAAGCGTAGGAAACCACTAGAATTCCAGGTCGGGGACCGGGTTCTACTTAAAGTCTCACCCTGGAAGGGTGTGGTTCGTTTCGGTAAACGAGGCAAACTGAATCCACGGTATGTTGGACCATTCGAAATTACCGAGAAAATCGGTAAGGTTGCTTATAGATTAAACCTGCCTGCAGAGCTGAGTGCAGTGCACAACGTTTTTCACGTATCTAACCTGAAGAAGTGTTTGTCGGATGAAACACTTGTGATTCCTTTTAAGGAACTGACGATTGATGAACAGCTACACTTTACTGAGGAACCGATTGAGATCACGGATCGAGAGATCAAAACCCTCAAACGTAGCCAGATACCCCTTGTGCGAGTTCGTTGGAACTCACGACGCGGCCCAGAGTTTACCTGGGAGCGGGAGGACCAGATGAAGTCCAAGTATCCCTAGTTATTCCCAAACGAAAACCCCAGCACTGAAGCTACAACCGAATTTCGGGACGAAATTCCAAACTAACGGGGGGATGATGTGACACCCCGTTAAAACACGCTAGCTTGGCAGTGGCTGCTTCAACTTTCGGGACGAAAGTTCTTAAAACTTGGGGATAATGTGACACTCGAGGTTTTTCCGAACGATCACTTTGTAATATTTTGTGTGTATATATATTATTAAATGGAAACGTGATTTTGTGCATAATATGTGTGATATGTATGTATATATTTATATGAGAGCCGAAACCACGACCCGAGACCATGACTCGCAACCGGGCGGTTGCGAGTGGGCCTCTTGGTTTCGAGTGGCCCTTGGGCCGTAACCGGTTTGGGCCGAAACCCCCAAGCCCAACCCGAAAACACCCCTTGTATATATATCCAACCTTTCCCTCATTTCTTTCATTTGGCACAACACACCAACACACACTCCTTACTTTCTCTCAACTAAGAAAACCCCAAAACAACATCCAAACTCTTCCAAATTTTCGGTTCAAGCAAGAATCTCGGACAAGGACTCGGTCAAGCTCGGATCACTCGGACACTTCATCTTCTCTCATTCTCTTCTCTTTGTTTTCGGCTCCTCCTTTTCATAACCGGTTAGTGTTTCCTTTTGTGTTTAAGATGTATGTATGTTGTATGAACTAAGAAATGGTTGGTTAGTAGTTTATGCATGATTATTAGGTTGTTTTGAAAAGTTTGTGAATATGTGTTAACATGACTAAAATGACATGATATTGGTAGTTTACAAGTGTTCATAGCCAACTACACTATGCTTCTTTGTTTCTTGCAAGAATGATGATGTTTAGCATAAGATTTTCGGCTATATAATGTATGTTTTCTTGTTTAGCATCATGATCTTGTTAAATATGTGATTTTCGGTTCATAAATATGTGTTTATGTTGGCATGAAAACCCTAGAAAACTATGAACATAAGAAGAACTTGTTTGAATATGGTTTGAAGGTTTTAAAAATGGCAAAGTTTGATCCATATTTTATTAAAGGCAGATTAGGAAAAGTGTTTGTAGAAATCTTATTGGTTGTTTCCTAAAATGGGCCTGAATTCTTGGTACTATTTGGACTGTCATATCTGCATCATCACGTGTATATGAAAGTGACAGATTACGACTCGCAACGACAGCATTCCGACTCGAAACCGCACCGTTGCGACTCGCAACCAAAGCATGACAAGTCGAAACCATGAGATTGCGACTCGAGACCACGCCGTTGCGACTCGCAACCAAAACGTGATGACTCGAGACCACGATTGCGACTCGCAACCACAGCGTGACAAGCCGAAACCACCTGGTTGCGACTCGAGACCAGCTGGTTGCGAGTGGGCTGTTCATTTTGGTTACTGGGCCCATATGTGTTTAACTTGGACTATCTGTTGACTGGATTATGTGTTGCTGTTGACTGCTTAATTACTTAGGCCGGCCCAGTAACCCACTGTTACTTATATGCTTGATACGTGTTGGTTACGTGCCTATATGTGTTTTACGTGAATGCTTGTACACCGAACCTGACCTATACCGGTAACCATGTTAGGACGTGGTGACCAACGTGATTGACAAGTAACCTAAACCTACCGAGCAACCCAAGGTGAGTTCACAACTTAAAAGCATGCGTCCCGGTGGTTTGGGACACGAGACTAACAACCCTATCCCCTGGTAAAAGGGGATACCATTTACATACCTTCCCTAGTTACTGGGAACAAAACTTACTTTTCCTTCCCGGGTATTGGGAAACCTTTTGGTTAATTACTGTTTATACGGAATGCAACTAACGGCACTAAACGAAACTCTATCACTCAAGTCCCTACTACAAATACCGATTAGTCGCCGGGTTAGGCGAGCGGGTTATTAGTTGATAGCGCTATTTAGGTGTTTACCAGCCTCACACCGTGCCCTGGTTTGGGACGGTCGTGAACTAATGTACTCAGAAATCCGTCAATGATGATAGAACATTGACATCGGGGCATCCTGCGGATACGCAACGGTTACCTAGTGTTCGGTATTGGAAAAACAGTTTAGTCGCTAACTTTTGAGGTAGCTCCCCAGGGCATGTATAAACGGATAAATTAACCGGTGAAACAAAGTTTTTGGTAATTAAAACTGGACAACCAGTGGACTCACTCAGCATTATTGTTGACCCCTTACTGCATGCTTTGCAGGTAACCAGTGACGACGGAGCTTGCAGCTTGGGAACGTGTAGTGTCTGTTCACCCTTGTGTTGGGTGTTACCTACTTTTGAATCATGAACTTTGTTATAAACTACCGTACTTATGCTTCCGCTACTTGTTGCTATTTTGGAACTTAAAACTTTAAACTCTGAACTTAATATTTACTAAGCTTACGAATAGTAAGTATTACTTTTGTTATCAACTTAAGTATTCGGTATAATTGGTGGCTGGATCCTGGTCAGTCACGCCCTCGAAGCGGGTGTTATCCGCAGGTGGATTTTGGGGGTGTGACAACACTGAACACGCCCTGTGCTCAGTGAGCACGGGGGCGTGCCCAAGTGTCAGCAGAAAAGACAAAGTGGTAGAAGCTTCTATTGCCCACCACGGGGCCGTGCTCAGCGGACACGGGGGCATGGTCAACTGTTGCAGACGTATTTAATGAAATTGAAAATTGCAATTAATGAAGAGAGAGAGTCGGATGGGCACGTGGCCGTGCCCGAGCTTCTGTTCAGCCTATAAATAGGAGTGCTTGGAGCTCTTGCAACTCATCCCTTAGCACACCACCTCTCTCACACTTCACCCACCACCATCATAACACCATCATCCACCACCATCATCCATTGTCCATCATATAGTGTGTGAGTCGTCTCGGGATCCAAGATTGATCGGAAGAGTTCTTGACAATCAAAGGCCATGTTACGTTTTATTTTTAATCTTTTGCACTTTTTAATTGGTTTTGTATTAATGACTTTAATTACTAGTTTTTTATGTTGAAGGTGATTCTTCCTTATTGTTTGTCCGTAGTATCTTGGCATTATTTTTCTGTCTATGTAAAATAAAAGATTTTCACCCTTCATATCTCCACGGTCTATATGGAGGTATGTTGGCTACCTGGTCGGGGGTTAAGGGAACGGTTTGGTAAGAGTCTTGCCATTGTTCGGTGTATAGATCCTGCAAAGGACCTGGATCAAATTTAGTAGGAACTCCTTCAATGCCCAATGGTATTGGATGGCGGGGGTCCAAACTCTTTGATCCCCTCATAAGTTAAACTACTATTAAAACTTTAACCCGGCTACTTAGGACTGTATCCCTGCTGACTCAGACTACTTAGCCGAGGGTAACGTCGCCTTCAAAAGATGGGCCTACCACATTATGCATTAATAACTTAATTAATTATCTTTCTATAATCCGACCCTTTAGGATTGTATCCTTGCTCACTCAAACTACTGGGTTGAGGGTAACGTCACCTTCAAAAGAGGGGCCTACTACAATAACTAGGATAATCTCTTAAACAAGTGCAAAAGTGCAAAAATAATCAAAGGTTACACTACACACGAGTCGGATCCAAGTGATTCATCTTGTCTATCTGTTTTTATTTTTATTTTATTTTTCAGCATTTTAGTTAGTTTTATTTTTCTAGTTTAAAAATCTTTTTCTAACATTTTGATTTGATTAGAAGTTGAGGATAAACCGGTACTAAAAGCTCTTGTGTCCTTGGATGACCTCGGTTTTTTTACCAACACTATACTACGTCCACGGTGGGTGCACTTGCCCATATGTGTGTTTAGTGTTAGTGAATATCGTGTTTATAAATTTAAAACTTGGCTAAAAAGTGTAAAAAGGGCTTAAAATATATACCTAAAACATATACACACTGACACGCATCAAGTTTTTGGCGCCGTTGCCGGGGACACAAGGATTTTAAGAATGTTAGGAATCAGCGGCCTAATCATTTTTTTATTTTTTTTATTTTTTTTTTTTAGGATTTTCTTAGTTTTTCTGCTTCTGCAGAACTCAGCACGGGTCGTGCCCGCTGAACACGCCCCGTGCCCAATCATTGGAACTGGCAATCCTGTTTTAAGTCAGACAGTAAGCTGAACACGGGGCCGTGCCCACTGAACACGCCCCCGTGCCCAAGATTCAGTTACTGAAAACAGAACCGTAAGATCCCGACGGTTGGTAATTTCTGACACAAACATGAGTGATAATGATATTTTTTACTTTCGGCACTCTTATGGTACGTGGTGTCAATTATGTGGAGGCGGTCATAAAGAATTAGAATGTTATTTTCTAAACTATAAGCCCCACTATATGGACCCATCGTTTTCTTTTAGCCTTAAGAGGGGCGAAAGTAAAATTAATCCTTATATCTCCCTCGAATGCGCTCAACCAGATATTCTAGGAGAAATGCTCCTCGACGAACTATTTCAACTTGAAGATCTGTTTCTTAATTGGTTAAAAGAACTTAAAATGGATTTCCTTAATTCATCTCAAGACGATGACCAAGAAGAATTGTTGGGTTCGCATTCAAATAAAAACAACCTCGTTGCTCCCAATAATACCTTCCACTCTAGCAAGGACTTGGACGCTAGTCGTCCCTGTGCCGATTGTGCCGTGAAGGACTCCCATCAACTTCGTTCGGTGCATACATAGACCTAAGCGATTCGGCATACACTTTCTTTAACGAGAGCCCGGAAAAGGGTCGGACTTGTCCACCTACATTTAGCATAGGAATCACCCTCACCGACAACCTCTTGCGTTCTCGTCTTAATCTAGAGCAATTAAGGTGCCTTAGGCACTTTGGGGTTGTCCCATCCAGTAAGGAACCGCCCGATCTGGATAAGTTCCTTGAAAACAGACAATCTTCATAATCAGCCTTTCGACACGGGGCCGTGCCCAGCCAACACGCCCCCGTGTCCACCAAAAGATTCCCTTCTGACTTTACGTCAGAATACGGACAAAATGTGTCAGGATCTTGCCTGCACACGGGGCCGTGTCCAGCATGCTGTCGTTTTCTATAAATGCAGCCAAGGATCCTGCACATTTGGACCATCCAGTGACAGAGATTTGAAGGGATCTTCTCTCCTACCATCCTAGGTATGTTCTAAAAGAAGGTTTCAACAACCATCTTGTCCTTTCCTCTTTTATCCATTTCCTTCTTCTTCATCTTTCTCCAAAACCTCCATTAAAGCTTGAGATTTCAAGCTTTATGGTAAGGATTGTTGAAGTTTTGTTCAAGGAATCTTGTTAAAAATAAGTTGCATAACATTGTTTTAAGTTATTATTACTCAAAAAGGCTTCACAAATTGGAAAAATAACTTAAAACTTCGAGGTTCCTTGATCCAAAATTCTGCAAAAAGGTGAACACGGGGTCGTGCTCGTTGAGCACGGGGCCGTGTCCAAAGTACTGTTTCATTAAAATAAGCTATTTCTGGTTTGTTTTCGTAGAATGTCAAGTCAAAACAGTGGAACATCTTCTGTACATTCAAGAAAGAGTCGAAGAGGGAGAAGGCCTTCCATTGAAGCTACCCCTGTACACTATGTCATGGCACTACGGGAAGCTCTTGATGAAATGACTTTGGTGGAGGATGTCCTAATAGACTGTATAAATTATCTTACGGTGGGGCTGGAAAATAGTTTTCAAGAAATTAACCTCTTGCACCAGAGGTTAAATATTCTTGTAACGCCTCCCATGGAACCAACCTCCCTCAAGAGGATTGGAACCTAGAACTTGGAGTCAACAACCCTACCGGATGGGATGACATTCCAGCGGAGCCTCCCCTTAAAGATCTACAAGAAATCCTGGTGGAAGTTGTACCTCCTCAAACCGACGCCAACGAGCCCGCCTTCTTCTTCCCAAGGGAGATAGAGGAGTGGCTCGCCGACGTATGAGGAACCCATGCCCGGAGGAAGGAGTTCTTTGAAGCCACATCTAACCGAGAAAATTATCTCTTCGGAAATTTTGCTAATTAGAATAACTTTTAGGCTAGAACTCCTTGGTTTAAGCTTCTTGTGCTCGCTTATCTAAAATATTAACTTCCTAGGATTATGTATTTCTCTCTATGATTTTAATGAAATGATGGTTTTAATGTTTGAATGGTGTTGTAATGAATAAAACACACTAGGGATGGTAAAGGATAACAAGGGAAACGAGAAACATCACCCCATGCACGAAAACAGGGTCATCCGACAAAAGTTTTTTCATTACAGCAAGTTCAGCACGGGCCGTGTTCGCCCAACACGGCCTCGTGCTGCACAATCTGCAGAAATCGCCCAGTTCAGGTAACTGGACACGGGCCGTGTTCACTGAACACGCCCCCGTGTCCAGACTTCTGTTTCTCTTTACTAAATTTTGTCACTGGCACCTGAACACGAGGCCGTGCCCGGTCACCACGGGGCCGTGTCCAGAGTGCCAGTAACATAAAATTTTGCTTTTAACACCCTTTTACACATTCAATCAACCTAAAAACTTATTTTTGGAACACATTGAGGACAATGTGTAATTTAAGTGTGGGGGGATGCTAAAACTTTGAATCTTGCAAGTCCTAATTAACAAACCTTACACAAAACTCTATTGGAACCGCTAATCACCCCAAATTTTTTCAAAAAAAAAATTCATTTTTTTTACTTGTCTAAGTTGAAGTTGGGAATTTCAAGTTCTAACAAGTTTATATTTTTACAAGTTTACAACCGATAACGTCGTGATAAAAAGAACCAACATAAGAAAATTATGAAACGACATGACAAGCTTAGTTAAAATTTAATTATATATATTTGATCACATAAAAACCCATTCCCACAAAAGTGAGTTTTGAGCCTTTATTGAGCATACAAATACATATCTTTACACTAAATGCTCATTTTTCGTTTCTTGTGTGAATAGCCGCTTGGTTCGTACGACTCTAGAACTTGCCAGAATAATGCATTCCTGGTCCTTACCAACTTAAACCCGAGTAAGTAAATGATGGAGGCATTAGGACTAACCCTTTTTTCTTTCTACACCATTAATTTTCATTTTTTTTTACCACCTACCCAAAATCCCCCTAGTTAACCCCTTTGAGCCTAAACCTTTTCATTTCTTAACCCAACACAATCACCCTTTTTACCCACCTAAACCTTTTTATTTTAACCTTTATTTTAATAACAAAGCTCGGTTTTTCTTATGACTTAAAAAAAATAATAATAATATTTTGATGATGAAACCAAATAAACAAACAAGTTCATCAAAAATTACTTTGTTTGAAAGAAATGGTTCATCAAAATAAAAATAAAAAGTCTTTCAAAAACCAACGCTTTTTACGTTTTTCGCCCTTTCACTAACCACTAACCCAACTACCCACCTTTAGTCCAAGCCTAACCCTTCACCCAAAAAGTCATCTTGATATTTACAAAGGTATACAGTTAAAAAAGAGGAGGATTGATTGCTTGGCAAGCCTATGGTAGGAGTAAGTTCCATGTCGCTCTCGAGTGATTCACTAAAAAAAATAATAATACACCTTCGGCCGAGTGTTGAGTGATTCCCCGTGAGGTATGTGAACTTGTATATAAATGTAATTTTAAAAAGGCATATTATGCCCTAATAAGTAATTTATCTTATGAAACGTTTTTAATAAATCATGACGAATAGGATTGTAAATAAATAAAAATAAAACTTACATAAAGAATCTTGGAAATCCCGACACTCTATGACAAGCCCAAAAACCTTCTCTTCTACCCATTTCATTTGGGAGTGAAAAAGCCACATTATAAAGAGTTTTGCTTGAGGACAAGCAAAGATTCAAGTGTGGGGGTATTTGATGTGTACAAAATGCAACATATAATTACATCAATTGTGGCATAAAACTAATCCTTTTTTAGTACTAATGAACAAAAGAAGCAAAAAGGCAGCTAAATCTAACATAAATACAAGAAAAGGAACAAAAGCGGCATGCCCGACCTCCCAACAGCATCTTCCCAAAGAAAAACAAGAAGACAGAAGACTGAACACGCCCCGTGCTCAGTGAGCACGGCGGCGTGCCCAAGTGTCAGTAGAAATGACAAAGTGGTAGAAGCTTCTATTGCCCACCATGTGGCCGTGCTCAGCGGACATGGGGGCGTGGTCAACTGTTGCAGACGCATTAAATGAAATTGCGAATTGCAATTAATGAAGAGAGAGAGTCGGATGGGCACGGGGCCATGCCTAGTGGACACGGGGCCGTGCCCGAGCTTCTGTTCAGCCTATAAATAGGAGTGCTTGGAGCTCTTGCAACTCATCCCTTGGCACACCA
The DNA here is from genome assembly GCF_002127325.2 of Helianthus annuus. NCBI lineage: Eukaryota > Viridiplantae > Streptophyta > Magnoliopsida > Asterales > Asteraceae > Helianthus > Helianthus annuus. The sequence continues at coordinate 136,865,101 of NC_035442.2, forward strand.
CCTCTCTCACACTTCACCCACCACCCACCACCATCACAACACCATCATCCACCACCATCATCCATTGTCCATCATAGAGTGTGTGAGTCGTCTCGGGATCCAAGATTGATCCTAAAAGTTCTTGACAATCAAAGGCCATGTTTGCCTAAGTCTCTTACATCACTTGGTGAAGACAAGTGTTTAGTGTAATACTTTTTATTTTTAATCTTTTGCACTTTTTAATTGTTTTGTATTAATGACTTTAATTACTAGTTTCTTATGTTGAAGGTTATTCTTCCTTATCGTTTGTCCGTGGTGTCTTGGCATTATTTTACTGTCTATATAAAATAAAAGATTTTCACCATTCATATCTCCACGGTCTATATGGAGGTATGTTGGCTACCTGGTCGGGGGTTAAGGGAACGGATTGGTAAGAGTCTTGCCATTGTTCAGTGTATAGATCCTGCAAAGGACCTGGGTCAAATTTAGTAGGACCTCCTTCAATACCCAATGGTATTGGATGGCGGGGGTCCAAACTCTTTGATCCCCTCATAAGTTAAACTACTATTAAAACTTTAACCCAGCTACTTAGGACTGTATCCCTGCTGACTCAGACTACTTAGCCGAGGGTAACGTCGCCTTCAAAAGAGGGGCCTACCACATTATGCATTAATAACTTAATTAATTATCTTTCAATAATCCGACCCTTTAGGATTGTATCCTTGTTGACTCAAACTACTGGATTGAGGGTAACGTCACCTTCAAAAGAGGGGCCTACTACTATAACTAAGATAATCTCTTAAGCAAGTGCAAAAGTGCAAAAATAATCAAAGGTTACACTACACACGAGTCGGATCCAAGTGATTCATCTTGTCTATCTGTTTTTTTATTTTTATTTTTATTTTATTTTTCAGCATTTTAGTTAGTTTTATTTGTTTTAGTTTAAAAATCTTTTTCTAACATTTTGATTTGATTAGACGTTGAGGATAAACCGGTACCAAAAGCTCTTGTGTCCTTGGACGACCTCGGTATCTTACCAACACTATACTACGTCCACGATGGGTGCACTTGCCCATGTGTATGTTTAGTGTTAGTGAATATCGTGTTTATAAATTTAAAACTTGGCTAAAAAGTGTAAAAAGGGCTTAAAATATATACCTAAAACATATACATACCACGCATCAGTGTCACATCCTGCTTACATTTTTTGGTGTTTAATAAATATGCCGCGTTTTATTGTTTGTAGATCAGGATCATAGTAAACATTTTGGCGTTTTAAGTATGTTTTGGCGTTTTTATTGTTTTTAAATCAGGATGCATGTCTATGATGTAAAAAACATCAGTAATATTCATGATGTTTATTATATCAAGTAGGATACAGGTCTATAATGTGACAGACAATTATGGCGTTTTGAAAAGACAAATAAATTTAGTTTCCATGTAGTGGCTTTTAATATAATAAATGTTTGGCAATAATGTTACCGTCTCTTCATTTTACTGTTTAGCAGTTACTGTTTTGTCCAATTTCATCTGTGAATTAGTGTTGATTTTTCAGTAATACCTTTTTTGGCGTTTTATAGCAACATCGTGCTTTTCTAGCATCTGTTCTCTCAGTTTTCACACTATCAGATGTTTTGGTGTTTTTGGCGTTTTATATTAATTTTTTTTTGTTAGTAGAGAATTAGATAATAAAATCAGAGAATTAGATAACAAACAATAGAAATTGAAAAAAAAAATTATAATCTAATTTCTCTTCCAAATCTTCACTGTCATTAGCCTCTTCTACTTTAATCTTTTTGGCGTTTTGAACCTGTTTTGAATACCTTATGTAGATCCTTATTTTCCTACATAACGCACGTCTTCATTAAGGGGTAAAAGTGTCTTTTATTTCATTTTTTCATGAATATTTGTCCATCTCATTCAGCAAAAGGTTATAGAGATACCCACCTCCGAGTAGAATCCATTCAATGAAACTTCATTCAGAACAATACTTAGTATAGAAGAAATGAGGTTCCACATCTGTGGCTTTTTTAAGTATCTTTTTTGGCGTTTTAAAGTGAATGGTTTCTTGGAAAGATGGCGTTTATTTTTGGTGGTGTGATTAGTTGATTGTGCAGAGACGTCTCTCTTATAGGATTTTTTTTGGCGCGTAGTTTAGGCGGGATTTTTATTTATAATAAATGATATTAATAAAGTAGCCGTCTTTTCAGTTACTAGGTGTATTTTTTACTGTTTTTGTTCAGCTTTTTATGAGTTTTTATGGTCTTAGACATTCCATCTTCCAAGTTTGGCGTTTTTAATGGCTTTAAGTAGTTTTTGGTGTTTTTTTTCATTTTTAGCTTTTAATAATTCTTCTCCAAATTACTTTTATTATAGGTTGGGAGTTTTTGGCGTTTTACTGCATTATGGCGTTTCCCACTCTTTATGACTTTTTGGCTCTTTATTACAATTTTTTAGTCGAAAAATATATAACAAACAACAGAAAAGGAAAATTAAAAACTGAAAATAGAAACAATTCATCTTCCAAATCTTCAGTGCATCAGTCTCTTTCTTCTTTGAAACATGTTCACTGGTGGTTTGGCTTTGTCATGCTTGTGTTTTTTTGGCCGTTTGGAAAGACAATATAACATGAGTTTTTTGTTTGAATATGTGCGTTATTCGTCTATTCATGCCATTATAATATTCATCAATAACAAAACACAAAAACTGACATAAGTCTGACCCCAGTATCTTTTTCTTGAAGTTTTGTCCATCTCATTTAGCAAAATGTTATTTGAGTCACAGCACCTCAGGAAATAAGGCATTCTCCGAAACTTTGTGTAGAACAATATTGAATATACAAGAAACGATTTTTGGCATTTTTGGCATTTTGCTGAGGAAATAGTGTATCTGAAAGAAGCGTCTATTTTTTAGAAATTTTTTATATTTGAGAGATTTGGCGTTTTCTAAGATGATTGGTATATAGTAAAAAATATGGCGTTTTTTTAGTAGGTGTGTTTGATGTTTTGGAATTTTTGGCGTTGTAAGATGAATGTTATATAGTAGAAAATATGGCGTTTTCAGGTTGGGGGAGGTGTGTTCTTATGTATGAGAATGTTTTGTTTATATAGGGATGCGTTTCGGCCAGTAATGGCATTTTATTCATTAATTTGGCGTTTTGGTATAGAAGTGTAAAGACCTTTTTACCCTTAATGAAGCGCGTCCACTCAATAGAATTCATGTTATTTACGAAAACGCCACCGCGTCAATCTAGTTCATAGATTGTTTTGATCGGACGATTCATAAGCGTTTTCACCGTTCTCACACTTTTCACCGTTTTATCTAAATCCTGACCCTATATGTATATATATATATATATATATATATATATATATATATATATATAGGGAGCCGCTAGAATGAGAACCACCTCGAGTTGTAAGAACCGCGAGAACTACACCCCACGGAGCGCCGTTCGCCATGATTTTTTTACAAGTAGATGTGTATATTATAAACACAGCCGTAAAAAATCATGGCGAACGGCGCTCCGTGGGGTGTAGTTTTTTACACCACAAGTTTGGTGAAAAAAAAAAGAAAAAAGAAAAAAAATTAAAAAACACCAAACTTGTGGTGTAAAAAACTACACCCCACGGAGCGCCGTTCGCCATGATTTTTTACGGCTGTGGTTATAATATACACATCTACTTGTAAAAAAAAATCATGGTGAACGGCGCTCCGTGGGGTGTAGTTCTCGCGGTTCTTACAACTCGAGGTGGTTCTCATTCTAGCAGCCCCCTATATATATATATATATATATATATATATATATATATATATATATATATATAGGAGAAGGATCTGTTAGGAACCATCTTTTATTGCGAGAACCAATGTGAACACAACCAAAAATACCTAAAAATAGCTAAAAAACACACAAAAAAACTTTTTTTTTAATATTTTTTACCTTAAAATAGTTAATTTTCGTTACAAAAAAAAATTAAAAATCTTTTTTTGGCTACTAAAAGTAGCGATTTTGAGGTAAAAAAATATTAAAAAAAAAAGAATTTTGTATGTGTTTTTTTAGATTTTTTTAGGTTTTTTGGGGGTTTAGTTTTTAGCATTTTAGCTTGGGTGGGGGGCTAGGGTTTTTTTTTTTTTTTTTTTTGGGGGGGGGTTGGGGGTTAACGTTTTTAGGTTTTTTTTGTGTGTTCACATTGGTTCTCATGTTTACCGCAATTCACGTTTTTCATCAACTTATACATTTTATCATATTTAAAGCATTCATACACAATATAACTCCTCAATTTAATCTATGTATTATTTTCTTGCTCGACACAATATAACTACTATGATGTCAACACTTAATGTATCACATTACACATACTCATATTCACATATCACATTGTAACACATAAAGTTCACCCTTGAACATCCTGTTTCCGCATACATTGAAATATGCGTATTTTAACGTTTTCGAGCGTCGGAAGTCATGTATGACTAGCCAAATACCAAAGGTACTTAATATAAGTTAAAATACTTAAAATTATCTTAAAATTTTGAGTTTATATTCTGAATTAAAAAAAGTTTTACAAAAATCACTTTAAAAGCCGATTTTTACTGTTTTTAATGTATAGTCTTGTATCGAACTTTACTATAATCATCCCAAATCGTCACGACTTGATATTTTAACACAACACATGTTATTTACTAAATAAAATGGTACTTATATTCATGTTACTACTTTTTAAGCTTTATGTACCACATGCAAATCTACCAACTTATGACATAATTTTATATCATCATAACACATCATATAACATTATTTTTAATATTCATATTCTGTTTTAACTCACTTTTATCATATCATTTCAAGTCCATCAAATTATAACCATTTAATCATCACATATATTTATACACAAGTATCTAATGCTTGTTTATCATATCTTCATCATCCAAGATTTTTATATGCATCTACCGTACATTTATTATAACTTTCAACTAAATCCAAGAAGTCATCTTCATCTAATCATTCATCCAATCATCAAATCATCAATGCATGTAACATTCTCGTGCTTTTATAAACTAACCAACAAAACTCATATGTGTGTGTATATATACGGCACACATATATACATATGTATACTTCCAAAAATCAACTTTGATATATCCATCTTTAATCATATGAATTTTTTATAAAAATCCTTTTAATCATAGATGCAATTTACATTTCAAGAATCATATCAATCAAAAACCAACTAAAAATCAAAACACAACCAAATAAACATATACATACATACTCACGACTCACACACACTCACACATATTTCCATTTTCTTATTTAAAGTCCAAGTATGTGAAAAATCCGAGCTTTCTTTCCATCATCATCATCAAGAAACAAAGTATAAATTTTAAAATAAGTTTATACCTTACAAGAATATAAAAGGGTTTTTGATGATGGTTTTTGTGATAAAGAGCTTGCATCTTCTTAAAAACTCCATGGATTGTCCTTCAAATCTTTGATGAAACTTGGAAATGGCTTAGAAGGCACTTGATTTTTCAAGAAACCATCAAAATTTTTGAAATGGAATTGAAAGTAGGTGTGTACGGTTTAGAGTGAGAGAAATGAGATGAATATTTTGTGAATGTGTCTTGAAAATTGAATTATTATGGAATTTACATGCAAACATCATGATTGCAAGTTCTCCTACTCTTGACGCTTGGCAACCTATAAAATGATGGGCACATCATGTGCCACCACCTATGTATACACACACGTTCTCCATGCGTACATACATATGTATAATATATATTAGACAAAAACAGGTATTTAACTTACTACCGGGTATTTTATCTTCTGTTTTTATCGCGTTTTAAAATTATTTTTATTATTCTAAAAAATTTAACTCGCTATAATATTGCTGAACAATATTTTATTTCTCTATACTGGCTGCGTTGTCTGTATTTTGTAGTATACACGCGGTACTGCGAAGTATGCGCTTAAATTCGCAAAATAGAGATTTTAATCGTTTTAATTAAATTTTCTTCACGAATATGATTAAAAATAAAATTTTAATCATAACGGAATATTTTTAGGATTTTAACACTAACTAGGCAGTCACCGACGTTCGTTTCGCATTTTGTTCGTTACGCGATAACCGTTTATCTTATTATTGCCAACATAATATTTAACAAAGTTTGGATTTTGCAACACAACAAATACCACATAATAACACCACATTTAATAAAACACTGTCTTTATTTATTCATAACACGTGTCACACTAGTACGGTACAGATTCAAAATAGCCGGGTGTCATAGTACCCGACCCAGATTGTGCATGGATCATATAAATAAAAAGAGATGTCGGGGAAACCCTAAGTTGCAAACTCAGAAGTCAGGAAGAGCTAAAAAGGGATGTTACAAGAGAATATCAACGGGGGAAGATTCGAAAATGAACAGCATACAAGAGATCGTGATATTGATTCTTATTTAGTTAGAACCTTCGTATTTCTGTTTTCCTTTAGCTCTGATTATGTATTCAATGAATTCTTGTGTTTTAGTTATTTCCATAAGTAGCTAACTGCCTTATACCAGTTAGATTATGATGAATCTTGATACTATCTGAAATTGGATGATTTTATTTATGAAAGTTATCTTTTTCGTAAGTGTCTGCTAATGAGCTTGAGACTGTGTTAACTTATATGTTGTGTAATGATCTTTGAATGAGTTTGTGTGGGTGATTTAGGTCTTTCTATGAGGTTATTCATGTTAGATCTGTAGTTTATATAGCGATCGTTAGTCTAGGGCTTGAAACTTAGTAGCTAATGGATAAGCTTATTCAAAGGTTGGTAATTCATATGGATAACCTATGGGAAGAATCTAATTAATAGGGTTTAGTAGCTAGTTAGGGTTTTCTTTACACTACGTGAAAAGGGGGCTACGGCCACACTTTTGGCAAAACCGCCCTGCCACACATTTGTAGAAATGTGTGGCTAAAGGTTATTCATAACATTTTAAAATACCTTTAGCCACACATTTTATTATTAATGTGACCATTTATACCAGTTCAGAACCTTTAGCCACACTTTTAAAAAATAATGTGACATTTATTAGCCACAAATCATAATGTGTGGCCAAATGTGATCTATTGCCACATATTTTTGTTTCATGTGATGAAAAAACATGTATTTGACACCTTTAGCCACACTTTAAGAAAAAAATGTGACATATATTTGCTACACTAGCAAAGTGTGGCTAAATATTATCTACAATCACATTATATATTTTCTTGTGACCAATAACATGTGTATTCAAAACCTTTAGCCATACTTTAAGAAAAAATTGTGGCATTTATTAGTCACACTAAAAAAGTGTGGCCAAATTTGATCTACGGTTACTATATTTGTTTAGCGTAACTAAACATAAAACTATTCCAAACCTTTAGCCACACATAAAAATAAAACATCCACATTAGAAAAGTGTGGCCAAATGTGTTCTACGACCACATTATTTGTTTAATAATGTGGCTAAAATCTAATACATATGGCCACATATATTATTTTATGTAACCAAAGATTGGACAATATTCACACTTAAAATTACAAATTTTAATGTGGTTTTACATTGACACTCGTCACACAATCACCATTTTGTTTATTTTGTGTGACGAAATGTTATCAAATGCCATTAAAAAAACGTGTGACCAAATGTTAAAGTTACCACATCTTTAAAAAAATTCCCGCAAAATATTTAATTACAAAACTTAAATTTCCACCTAAAATATTTCATTCTAAAACTTCCCCCCAAAATATTTCATTCTAAAACTTAAACTTCCCCCCAAAATATTTATCCTAAAACTTAAACCTCCCCCCAAAATAATTTATTCTAAAACTTAAACTTCCCTCCAAAATATTTGATTCAAAACTTTCCTCTTAAATAATATTCTTATTTAAAAAATTACAATATTTAAAATTAAAAACTAAAAAAGAAATTACTAGATATTTAATAATTAAAACTATTATTAAATATTATATAGTTCAAACCATATTTGTTTTCTTCTAATAATATATTAATGTATGCATATTAATAACGGTACCAAATTTCTCGTAGTTAATTGTTTTGGGTACTGGTACTTTCAGTTCGATACCGTACCGGTAGTTTACCGAATTTTACTTTCAAATAGCGTTGCGGTACGATTACTGTACAGTACCATATCGAACATTTTTGGTACTGGTACATGTACCAATATTTGATGATTTCCGGTATCGGCATTTTCGGTACCGGTATGTTCGGTACCAGTACCGGTACCGAACTTATCCCTAATCATATATGTGTTAATAGACCATGTTGGGCTTTACTGGGTCACAATGGCCAATAGTGGTCATAGAATGTTAATGAACCATATTGGGTTTTAATGGATCACAATCGACAATAGTAGATCACACATGTCTTAATGGACCAATTTGGGCCTAAATGATAGTGGATCATACATGTCTTAATGGATCAAATGCACAATAGTATATCATATATGTATTAAAGGATCATATTGGGCCTTAATGGATCACAACGGGTAATAGTAGCTCATATATGTCTTAATTGACTACATTGGGCCTTAATGAATCACAACAGACAACAATAGCTCATATATGTCTTAATGGACCATATTTGGCCTTAATGGATCACAGTGGACACTAGTAGATTGATCACACACGTGTTAATAGACCATATTGGACCTTCATGGATCACAACATATAATAGTAGATCATACTTGTCTTAGTGGACCATATTGGGCCTTAATGGATCACAATGACCAATAGTAGATCATACAAGTGTTAGTAGACCATATTGGGCCTTAATGGATCATAACGGCCAATACTAGATCATACAAGTGTTAGTGGACCATATTGGTACTTAATGGATCACAATGGTCAATAGTAGATCATACAAGTGTTAATGAACCATATTGGACATTAATGGATTACAATGGTCAATAATAGATCATACAAGTGTTAAGGGACCATAGTAGGCCTTAATGGATCACGATGACCAATAGTAGATCATATAGTTCTTTATGGATCACAATGGACTATAATAGACCATACATGTTTTAATGGACCATGTAGGGCCTTATGGATCACGATGGCCAACAGTAGATCATACATGTGTTAATGGATCATATTGTGCCTTAATGGATCATATCGTAGAGGTGCACAAAATGATTTTTTTCCATAAATGGTTTGTTTATACGAATCGTCGGTTTTTTCTCATTTTTGATTTAATCGGTTTTTACTTTAAGCGATTCGGTTAATAATCATTTTCTTTGGTTATTCACTTTAAACGGTCCAATGAATAACTGGGTTTTTTTTGTTAATTAACCGTTTTTTAAAATTTTTAAATTTTTTCTGTTTCGGTTAATAAGTTTTTTCCGTTATTCAATGGATATGAGGTTTTAAAAGATTCGGTTAGGTTTCAAAACATTTAGAGGGTGTTTGGGTTAGCTTATTTTGGAAGAATTTATAACTTATTGATTTATAAAAGTTAAGAAGTTGTTTTTTATAGTGTTTGGGTTAACTTATTTAAATTGTTTTTGTGTGTTGAGAAGTTAAAAATGATAAGTTAATATTTATAACTTATAACATATGACTTATATAAGTTAATAAGTTGTTTTTGAGAAGGAATCCGAAACTAAATATTAGTTTTCACATCTATAGTATTATATAAAGGATATTGGAGAGATTACTTATTTCTAAGGGATTTATCATGTATATTTTACAAGGTACAACATATTACATCTCTATAAAAGCTTTTAACATGTACACACTTTAGAGTATAATGTACCACTCATAAAGTCTAAAAAAGCACAATCAAATAATCAATGGGAATGAAGCACAAGGATCATGATCTACACCGTCCATCCAAATCCCCATGGACACTTGAAAGCCAATCCTGACCCTCAAAGCATTTGACCCACTGTATGTATTATTGCCGGAATGAAAGCTTTCAGAGTTCTTTCCTAACACGGCAAAATCCTTTTCATCAGCGATGTGTGAAGAATCAGGATCGGATTTCCACCCCATTTGAATGAATATCTCAATAAACTTATCCTCCAAATCCCTCTCTCTCAACATTTTCAAATTTTGAATTCCTAAAAGTCTGAAAAGAGACAAGCGGGAGATAGAGAGAGAGAGAACGAGAAAGAGCGTGCGTGTGTGAGAGAGAGAGAGAGAGACGATGGAGCAGGAGAGCTAGCCACCACAGTCACTGAAACAGTTGACAGACGACGGCTAGGTTTCACGGCTAACCCCGACGACTCTGGTAAGTTGTTTAGTTACCCTTATGGCTTTCGTACATCCAATTCGAACCGAGATCCGACTTCTAATGTTTAACTTTGGTGATCTGGAGACCCAGAGCAGCTAAAAGGGGATTACTAGTGGTATTATTTGATATGTTATTTTTCTTTGTTTATTAAGAACTCCAATCGTGTTTTGAGTTTGTGTATTGACTTTGTGCCATGCCACATGTGTTGAAAGCCATCCTAGTTAGACTATGGGGTATGGGGCGGGTTGGGGCGTGGGTTGGAGAGAAACGCCCAAGTCGCCACCCCGGGTGGGCTTGGGTTTGGGCGTGGCCCCTTGGGCGGGAGTTTAAGGCCGGGCGTTGGGCATGCCTAGCGATTCTATGTAGCCGGCTCTTATTGGCTTGTTGGCTAGGGCATAGCGGGCCATGTTTAAATTTTAAAATATAACCGTTGGCCAAGCCAAACGGTGAGACCCGTTACTGGCCGGAAGCTTTTGCTAGCTACCGGCACAACGTGAGAACTCCACGTGTCAACCCATGCCCCAAACCCCCGCCCCACCATACCCCACGGTCTTATGCAAGGACTACATTAATTTTGTAACTCTTGAACACAACTGTTCCTCTAATTATCCTACTTGCTAGCAATATAAATATTGATTTTAACTATGTGATGCTATTTATATGTGAAGGACTTTTTAGAAGATCTATTTTAAGGGCCGGGAAATACATAGAAATTGAATGCCTAAACAAATGTGGATCTCAAATTAGAAGGGAAAAGTGTTTTTTCATTTCTTTTTTTTTTTGACAAACAGTGTCATTGGTTTTCATGAATATATAATTCTGAACATCAACAAGATAATTCATCAACAAACTTCACCCAAACATTTGATGTAACACACAAAACATTATCTATTCATTAATTTTTAAATATAAATATTTGTTTTTTTTTTTGTTATAAGTAGAGGTGCAAACGAGTCGATTTGAAGGTTGACTTATATCTAATTATAAGTATACAATCTTGATGTTAATGGTTGATTTTGAAGGTTGGTTTATTTGTCTCATGAACACCATGTGTTCGATGTTATGCCTGAATGAAATAAAAAGGTTTGAAGTATTGAAAATTTGTCATATTAATTGCTTATTTAATCAGGTAGAAGCTTTCTATAGCTTCACTATAGTTATATTGAATCTAAATAATATTTTGTCTAATTATAGCTTCATTCAACTGTAAACTTAAGCATGTAGCATTTGTTGTTGGTAAAAGTATTTGATTTAAAAGTATAGGTTCATTCATTATGTATACTCCGCTGATTTGTTTGATTGCTTAATAATTACATAGTCTTTAGACCTTGAATGCTTTTTGTTTAGATTCGGTCATCGTTGAACTGAGGAGCATCATCGTTTTTTGTATATATCTTGCGAAATAGTGCGAAATAGATCAACTGGAACCACAATATTCAATATTCGTTTTAATGGCGTTTTGTTTGTATATATATGCGATGCAAAGAACGTAATGAGTCTTGAAACACTACTAGAATACCTTATTGTGTTGAGTTTATTTTATCACTTATTAATTAATTTAGTTTATTATTGTCTCATATTCAAGGTTGGGATTACCAAGATATTCAACTGCATAAACCACCCTGCTATGTTACTGTAAGAAGGAAATCACCATCTTTTGTGAGTTAACATTTATTTAACTAAAACCGAAACTTGATATATGCTGGTATTTTGGCAGGACTCTTTTCCAGTACTTGTAATAGAAATAAAAGTTGCTGAGATATAATGGCGCGATGATAGTGCGATACAACCAAAACAACATCAGGCCACACCATCTTTCTGGTATGTGACAGTAGCTAGAAAATAGTCAAAATATACTAGATATAACTCGGACTGCGTCTTTGACTAGAAGCTTTTCAGGTGCTTGAGGGGCTTTTCAAGGTCCACCCACCTACATCGAAGTCCAGGAGCATGGATGAAGTATTATTTGAAGATTGAAGGGCTTAGGAAGGCCAGTGTGGTGACGGTGTTCAATGCTGAACTGGTGGTTCAGCCATGGAAGAATTCGAAGGAGTTGTTAGGGTTCAAATTGGCTCATGTGAATAAGCAGGTAATAATAATATTGTGTGTGTTGTTTTGGTTATGGAGTGTTGAGATTTGTTTGGTGATTAATTGGTTACGGTGTTGTGCTTCGGGTTATGGTGAATCTGATTCAAATGATCAATTCATTAATTGAAAAGGAAACTGAACCATAAATTGAATGCAAACTACGGCTGAGAGGGCACAGCGCAAATGGTGTGTGGGCTACACTTCAACACATAGGCGCATGCTTTTGACAACATAGGCTTTACTGTAAAATGCATATCGATTGAACTATGCGTCTTGATTTACACATTCTAAATCATATGGATATTTTCTTTTGGATACACCCTACACAAAAAGTTCTTAGTGTTGGTGAAAATTTGGATCATAAGTTTTTTTTATTATCATTTTTGTCATTTTAAATATCAGTAAAATACTCATTAAACTAATCTGTGCGTAGTTAAACATTGCATTTTTTCGGGTTGGAAGTAGTATAAGGTAATGAAAGCATTGCATCTATAACCATTTGTTTAGTGTCTGATGATCTGATATATTATAATAAGATGTCAACCTTAATTCACAAAAATGTTCAAAAGGCATTGTTTTTTTTTTCCATGTGATACCTGGTCCTAAAATTACTTATGATGGAGTGTGGTTATTAATTGAGATTCTTGAATTATGAACTTATGCAGAGGTCAATCAAATCTCAAGTCGATTTACATCAGAATCACGCGTATACGTTGATAAAGGAAGAGATCTAAACCGCCAGGTTGGTTAGTTTAAATTATGATAAAATATATAAATATTTTGTGATGTTCTTGCCATAGTTTCAACTTTCATTTATATTCTCGTTTGATCATTGAAAATTCTGCTTTTTCAGTGATATTGTTTGATCATACGACATGAGAATTAGCCACCGGTTACAAGTTTACTCGCCACCACGACAACACTAAAGGTGGCCACCAGCCCATGGATGCAAATTTGCATCACTTTCAAGTCCAAATGCAGCCAGTGAGTATAGGGACTTGAAGAAAACATTTTAGAAATAGTTCTTAGTTTGTGTATAGTCGTTTTCCTTTGTGTAACTTTTGTAGATAGGTTTTGATTATAAGTTTATGTTATTAATTAGTATTTAAACCGAAAACTTATGTATGGATTTTGGGTTATTATTGTTAATATCATTTGTTTTTTTAGAATTTCTTATGTTTACATTAGTTTTTATTTTACAAAAAAATGAAAATAAAATGTGTAACCGCACAAAAGTGGCCACATAAAATCACACTAAAAATGTGTGACTAAAAGTTGGACAACAGCCACACTATAGTCACTTTTTTCTTATTTGTGTGACAGAATTATACCAAACGTCATGGGAAAAAAAGTTATATGTGATCAAAAGTTACACAATAGCCACATTTAAAAATACAAAATTTTGTGTGACGAAATGATACCAAACGTCATGCGAAGTACAAAGATGTGTGACCAAATGTTAGACAATAGCCACACATAAAATTACAAAATTGTTTCTTGTTTGTGTGACAAAATGATAGAAAACATCATAAGAAAAAAAAACGTGCGACCAAAGATTAGACGATAGCCACATTTAAAATTACAAAATTTCACGTGGCTATAAATTACCATTAGCCACACCATAGTCACTTTGTTTTTGTTTATGTGCCTATATAATAGAAACAACCACACTTATAGTAAGTTCATGTGACTATATAATAGAAACGACTACACTTGCACTAATTCATGTGGCCTTTACTACCCTTTAGCCACACTTAATAGACAAAATGCTTGATTACAACAACCCCTTTTTGCCACTCTTTTTTTAAATTAATGTGACCAAAACAAACTTTTTTGGTAATTCATGTGACTATATAGTAGTAACAGTCACACTTAAAGTAAATACATGTGACCGTTGGCATCCTTTAGCCACACTTAATGGAGGAAATGATAGATTTTAACCAAAAATGTTGGAACCCTTTAGCCACACTTTTAAGTTTTACGGCCACTAAAAAGTGTGTGTGGCCGTATGACACCTATGATGACTCGAGCTTTGGTCACACTTGACCTTAAAAAAATATGTGTGGCGAAAGACATATAGTCACACTTTTTTTGTGTGACTGAATCCCTATTTTGGCGTAGTGTTAAGTGAGTGGCATAAATAGTAATTCGCTTGGCTCAATAATTTATTTTGCTAGAACAATATAAGAAGCTCTAAATCACAAGGGAATGGTAAATTACTTAGTTACTTATAACTGGATAATTAAGTGTCTCCATAACTTGGGTATTCGGAGACATGTGGTCATTCTGGTGGGGAAATACTTTTTTAACACTACACACCTTATTAATAGTGTTTACTATGATGAGTTTTTTATATATCCATAACCATGATATGAAAGGTAGGGATGCAATTCTACCTTGGGTCTTTGGCATTCCCTAGCAAAATGTCCATAATTCTGACAGTTGCAACATCTTACTTTGGACTTGTCAAAACCCACTTTCTTTTCAATAAACTTCCAACTTGTAAGGTTCATGAATCTCTTTACCCTTCTTGAGATCATGGCCATCTCCCTTTGTAAATCCATCTCCTGTAAGTCATCAGAATCAATCTGATCATAATCATCTTCAAAAGTTGCAGGGTCAGAAATCCTACCCTGGATGTAGTTCTCAAAAGTAGCAACAAAAGATGCAAGTAATCCTAGATGTTCTTTAGCAGCTTTCTCACTTAAAGGCATAGTCTTGTGGTGTCAGTTATTTTCCCTTATTCTCCCTGGTCTGCTGTTTCCTACTGTTATCTACTTCTCATTATAAATTATCGAACCGGGTTTGTGAGTAATAATGTACAGTTACTTGAAGTACAAATGTACTTATACCAGGGGTGTGCACGGTTCGGTTCGGTTATTGGGCAAAATCAAAATCGAAATGTCGGTTTCCGTTTTTTAAAACCGTTCGGTTTCGATTTTTTCGGTTTATACGCCGGTTCCGTTCGGTTCGATTTTGAAACAAAATTATGTAAGATTAAAAGAACGGTATCATTTAAAATATAAGAATTTTTTTATATGTTTACATTTAAGTTATTATTGTTAACCTCTTTAATTAATATTGTTTACATAAACCTAATCTTCTAATCTATTTTCATGTTCTTCTAAAGTTTCTATTAAAACATTTTCTTTTATAATAATTTGAAGATCACTTAATTTATATGCTAAAATTTGTTATTTCTTAAGGTAATAAATAAATCATTTCAATTATAAATAAACATATTATGTTTTTATTATAAACACTTAACATTTAGGAATAAAATTAATAATTTATACTAGCATTGGGTTAAACACTTAAAAACTTAAACTTAAACATTAAAATATATGGATTGTAACTTATCAGATCGGTTTTTTTTTTTTTTTTTTGTTATTGAAAATAGTTTTACGAAAACGGAACGAAAATTTTCGGTTATTAAAAATTCGAAAACTGAACCGTTGATTTTTGTTTCGAATCGGTTTTTTCCGTTATTTCGGTTACGCTTTGGTTATTTGGTTTTCTGCTCACCCCTATCTTATACTATAGATAATACACACTTTTAACATGTTTAATATTTTAATAATATTTCATTTATCGTTTAATTTAAATTTTCACTGATAAGTTACGTTTGTTATTAAAAAAAAAAGTAAATACACAATTGTGTTTGGATATTTTTCCCAAACTTTTTGATATCAATTTTATTGAAAAAAAGTTATATTCAAAATAAACTATTTTTTGTCATAAACTATATCTACTATTGGTACTGTAACGAACCTAACCGATACCAACTAAACAACAATGATTTTAGTATCTGCAGTATCCGTATTATTGAGACCGATGTCGGTATTCGTTAAACGTGTGTCGATGTCTTTTTAGGGATATCACGACTTTAATTGTCGTGTTGTTTAGTCAGGTGCCAATACCTTACCGATACTTTAATAATATTGTAATAAACTTATCCGATACCGACCAAATTCTTACGGCATCATGCGAGGCAATCTCACTAGTTTTAATAAAATCATGACCCATATCCAACACCTAGTTTTCTAGTATATAAAAAACTATAATCCCTTATCCAACACCTAGTTTTCTAGTATATAAAAAACTATAATCCCTTGCGAGTGGACCAAAATTCCTAGTTTAAATAAGAGTGAATTACAAGTTTTGTCTTTTATCTTTATATCTAATTTCAGGCGGTATCCTTTATCTTTAAATTGATGAGTTTTGTACTTAATGTTTCCAAATGTTACACGTTATGTCCTTTAGTCATAACCCAGTTAGATTTTTATGTTAAATATAGTTATGTGACTTGCATGTGAGGGCATATTTGTCTTTTCACCATTACAAGGATTATTGTGTAAATATTTAATATCTATGGACTATTATGTAAAATAATGAAAAACCATATGTATAAATATAAAGACATGTATTCTCACTCCCCTCTGTCTATAACTAGCGATGTTGGTTGCCAGATCTGGTGGTTGGTGGAGCGGTGGTTGGCGGTGATGGTTGATGCGGCGGTAGTGGGTGATGATGCACTTAAATTTGCTGTTGATGATTTTGTTTTGACCCAATCCTTGATGCAACTGCCATCGTCTTCTGTAGACCTGGCAAACGGGTCGGGTCGGGTCACGGGTCAAAACGGGTTCGGGTCAAAACGGGTTCGGGTCAAAACGGGTCAATTAAAAAATGGGTTGTTTTGGTTCGGGTCGAAACGGGTTCGGGTCGGAACGGGTTCGGGTCGGAACGGGTTCGGGTCGGAACGGGTTTCGGGTCGGAACAGGTTTCGGGTCGGATTGGTTAAAAATGTTTTTTAAAGAGATTGTACATCAAGGGGCAATTTTGTTCGGTTCGAAACGGTACTGGTCGAAACGGTACGCGTCGAAACGGTTCGCGTCGAAACGGTAACAAACCACGTAGAGATGCCTAAATGATCAATTATTTATTGAAACGACTTGTGATAATCAAACGAAAGATTTTGTCGACATGGAAGGAAACTAGTAATGTTTGAAAACTGAATTCACATAAAAGTTTCTGGAGTAGATGTTGTTTGGCAGAATAAATATATGTAAAGTTATTGCTGCATCAATAATTATTATTCAATATTAAACAATAAATCTCTGGGGAAATTAAATATTCAAAGATGTAAAGTAATGTACATTTCTACGATATTTCCATACGTTAACTTTTGGTTGTAAAATACAAAACACCCGTGCATCAAACGACGGGTCGGAACGGTAAGCTTCGAAACGGTTTGCGTCGGTTCGAAACGGTACGGGTGGAAACGGTACTGGTCGAAACGCTACGGGTCTAAACGGTTCGCGTCGAAACGGTATGGGTCGAAACGGTACGGGTCGAAACGGTACTAGTCGAAACGGTTCGATTCGAAACGGTACGGGTTGAAACGGTACGCGTCGAAACGGTTCGATTCGAAACGGTACTGGTCGAAACGTTACGCGTCGAAACGGTACGAAACCCGTCCCGAACCGAAATGCGTCTCGTGCGGAAACTCGTGTTGGCCCAAAACCCGTTGCGATTCGAAACCCGTCCCGTGCAAAAAGTCGTGTCGGCCCGAAACTCGACCCGAACAGACCCCGTTCCGATCCAAAACTTGCGTCGTGCCAAAACTCGTCTCGGCCCGAAACTCAATTTGAACTGAACCCGTTCCGATCCAAAACCCGTTTCGTGCCGTAACCCGTCTCGTGCGGATACTTGTGCCGGCTCGAAACCCATTCCGATCCGAAACCGACCCGTCTCTTTAAGACACTAACCCACATCAACCCATTTCTTTAATGTTGTCGACCCGCTTTGACCCGAAAATAACAAGATGTAATTTCAAGTGACCCATTGTGACCCATTTAGTTAAAATATATTACCCAAACCAATCCATATAATTTTAAATGCAACCCAAACCAACCCACTTGAAAGACTTTGGGTCAAGATTGCCCCCTCTAGTCTTCTGCAACGGTATCTAATCTGAGTCATACTATTGTGTTTTTCATCAATTAAATCAATTTTAAATTACCTCATATGTATCAAATTAGATCTGAATCGTTATGTCGTATGCATCAAGTTACGCAAGATGTATTAAATTTGGTGGATGAGGTGCCCTACTTGTAGTGGATGAGGGGTCTCACTTGTAATTCAAACTTGTTCCTTTAATTAAGACGAAGTTGAAGATTATGTTATTGTTATGAAGTTGTTATGTTGAGATTTGAGGATGTTTGGCTTGAGGACAAAACTAGTAATTCACTCTTTAAATAATGTATAATGTATAGCATATGGTGGGAACATATATGCACACTTCGTTATTTTAACAGTACATGATAATATCATGAGACAATAAGTAACATATATAATTTTAAACAAAAGTATGAAAAAATACAAACGGCTAGCTAGTTACTTGAAGCACAAAAACAAACGTGCATATATAGCATTTAAGAAAAAAAAAATCTTATTTGTTTTGCCATGCTCAAAAACTCAGAATAGCCTTGATGCATTGAGATTGGGATGTTTAGTTTCAGATGCCACAATAATTCTTTAAGGCGAACTTGCTTTGAATGCCACCCTCTTTGTAAAAGAACTTAAGAAACTCCGCATAATCGAAAGGCTTGTAACGCAGTGGGTGTTCTTCGTCTACCATTTCATAGAATGTTTTTACGAGGATGCTTGCTCTCTGTACCGAAAAGAACCCGAGCGAGTATCTAGCCATGTTTCCATTCATTACTACCCTATGAAACGGTACATGCAATCGACCATTCAACCAAACCTGTATAGCGCCGAAGTCAAGAAAACCAAAAGTCATGCTCACTAATTTTTTGAGTTATGTTAACCGGAAACTTTTTATATATAAACTCTTCTAAACCCTGATAAAAACTCTAAATGCTAAATACTTTCATATATTGTAAACGAATCAAGTCATTCGTCCACTACTCGAGGTTGTCTCTAACAAAGCTGAACTGAAAACGATTTTGAGCCCGAGCTCGATCTAGCCTAAGAATAAGATTATATATTTCATTTAATATATTATGTATGATAAAAAAAAACTATACAATATATAATATTTTGTATTAAAAGTTACATTTATAAGTAAATTACTCAACATATGTACCACAAGAATTATTAGTATATAAAAAAACTAATATTTATCTATTATTTTTTTATATATTAATAATTCTTGTTGTATATATGTTCAGATTTGCTTATAAATGTAACTTTTAATACAAAATACTATATATTGTATGGTTATTTTATAAATACAGCTCCAAATGAGTTGAGATCAAGATTGGCTCTAGCTCTCAGAAGTTAAACGAGTCGAGGTTGAGCTTACATGAGCTCAGGCTCCGCTCGATTGGTTTACTCCCACACATTCAAACGTATGTTTCTGTTTCTAACCAGACTAAATCCATAACTTATAGATAGGAATATAATTAAAACAATTTGAAGAAAGGAATGATTGTGATGACTCATGTACTTACATTAAACGTTTCACCAGCCACAACTATGAATGAATTCGGTGAAACTTTTACTCGCAACCATTCTTCGTTTTTCATTTGGATCTCTAACCCTCCAATTTCATCTTGATGTAAAATCGTCATTATATTCGTATCGGTATGCGTATGGAGTCCAATATCTGATTCATTTGGCTCAGGTGCTCGATATTTCATGACTTTGAGAAGGTAACTTGTCGATTTCATTTGTTCGCCAAAGTATTTCTCCAAACCCAAGCTCTCGAAAACCATCTTCTTCACAATCTCGTCTAGTTCGCGCAACTTCTTAGAGTAAGTCTTAATACTTTCACTGTCACAAAACGAGACAACTCTAGTAAGATGAAAACTTTAGTTTAAGGAGTTTTAAGAAGGGGTTCTGAACTGGGTGCGAGACACTGAATTTGCACACTTTTGTACTCTAGACGCCTCGTATGCGTCTACGCACTGAATTTAAGGGGTTCTAAACTGGGTGTCAGGCACTTAATTTAAGGGATGTATACGCCTAACACATAGGGCCGGCCCAAGCCCAAATATTTTGAGGCTTGTGCTTTAGCCCTCCAAATAAATAGGGCCTCCAACTTAGAAAAAAAAGTATATATGATATTTTGGTTGACTCAACTTATCTTTACGCATACAAAAATATATAAAAAATACAAAAAAGAAAATTTAATTAAGAGTTAATTACTGTTTTCGTCCCTGAGGTTTGTCAAAAATAACGGTTTCTGTCCATTAGTTTAAAAATTGCGATTTCAGTCCATTAGTTTCATTTTCGTAACCATTTCAGTCCACTAACTTAACTCCATCCATTTATTTTGTTAACTTTGAGTTAACTAACTAATTCAGAGACGGTTTGCGTCAGTTTTAGAAACACAGGGACTTAAGTGTAAACTCTAAAACATTAAAACAAAAAAAAATAGTAAATTCCAAAAAATCAAACAAATTCCAAAAAATTCTAAAAGATAATAAAAATTCTAAAAAATCATAAAAATTCTAAAAAATCCAAAAAATCCGTTTCGGCGCGAACTGTTTCGACCCGAACCGTTTCGAGCTGAACCGTCCGTACCGTTTCGACCCGAACCGTTTCGAGCTGAACCGTTTCAACGCGAACCGTTTCGACCAGTACCGTTTCGAGCCGAACCATTTCGACCCGTACCGTTTCGAAGCCGAACCGTTTCGAGCTGAACCGTCCGTACCGTTTCGACCCGAACCGTTTCGAGCTGAACCGTTTCGACGCGAACCGTTTCGATCAGTACCGTTTCGAGCCGAACCGTTTCGACCCGTACGGTTTCGAAGCCGAACTGTTTCGAGCTGAACCGTTTCGAACCGAACCGTTTCGACCCGTCCTGTTTCGAAGCCGAACCGTTTCAAGCCGTACCGTTTCGAACCGTTTCGACGCGAACCGTTTCGAGCTGAACCGTTTCGAGCTGAACTGTTTCGAACCGAACCGTGCCGTATCGAACCGAACCGTTTCGAGCTGAACCGTTTCGAACCGAACCGTTTCGAGCTGTACCGTTTTGACGCGAAACAGTTCGGCTTCGAAACGGTACGGGTCGAAACGGTTCGGCTCGAAACGGTACTGGTCGAAACGGTTCGCGTCGAAACGGTTCAGCTCGAAACCGTTCGGGTCGAAACGGTACGGACGGTTCAGCTCGAAACGGTTCGGCTTCGAAACGGTACGGGTCGAAACGGTTCGGCTCGAAACGGTACTGGTCGAAACGGTTCGCGTCGAAACGGTTCAGCTCGAAACGGTTCGGGTCGAAACGGTACGGACGGTTCAGCTCGAAACGGTTCGGGTCGAAACAGTTCACGCCGAAACGGATTTTTTGGATTTTTTAGAATATTTATGATTTTTTAGAATTTTTTGGAATTTGTTTGATTTTTTGGAATTTACTATTTTTTTTGTTTTAATGTTTTAGAGTTTACACTTAAGTCCCTGTGTTTCTAAAACTGACGCAAACCGTCCCTGAATTAGTTAGTTAACTCAAAGTTAACAAAATAAATGGATGGAGTTAAGTTAGTGGACTGAAATGGTTACGAAAATGAAACTAATGGACTGAAATCGCAATTTTTAAACTAATGGACTGAAACCGTTATTTTTGACAAACCTCAGGGACGAAAACAGTAATTAACTCTTTAATTAACTTCAAACAATAAACCTACTAGTTTATTTTGCCGTCCCAAGCCCGGGTAAAGGAGGGTTTTTCTTAAATAGAGTTTTTATAAAGGCCTCGAGTTTTTAATTCGCTTTAGGCCACCAAAATGGTTGAGCCGGCCACGCTAACACAGGCCCAGACGGGGCGTCTTGAAGGGTGATGTTTTTTAAGTGAAGAATTGGGTGTTTTGTTGGGGGTAATTTGATGTGTTTTTTATGAAAAGTTGTTTTTTATGAAAAGTTGTTTTTTATGTATAAACATTATTAGTGTTATTATAATTAATTCGGAAACCAAATCCAAACCCAAGTATTAGTTTCATCGAAAGTAACATACCGAAATTTGGGATTGTCTTGAGGCCACATTAGATCGGCGAAGTTGTCCACATTTTCAGGGATGAATGGGTTGCCAATCCCCATGCTTTCATAGAGTGGAACCTTGGGAGATCGAACATATCCATGAAAGGCAGTTTCGGATGTGTTTCGAAGCTTGGTTTCTGTCGGGAGATCGAACAGTTGCTTCAATGCATCGTTCACAGACTCTTGAAGATCTATTGATACAACCGAAGAAGCTTCGAAGCATCCATAGTCTATGAGAGCTTTAAAAACATCAGTTTTAATGGATTCCCAGATCGAAAGATTGATTGAATTGTTGGTTTTTAGCTGGGAGAAGTCGATTACTGGAAGTTTAATTGGAGCTTCGGAACCCATTATCTTGGAAGTTCTGAGTTGTGGAAGTAGGAGTATGTGTTTTTAAGTGGCTAGTTAGGCATGTATCAAACAAATTGATTGATTAAACCGAAGAAACGATAAGCGCAAGGAAAAAAAAAACGTTTTTTTATGACAATTTCTATTGTTTTTCAAGACAAATGTGTATTGGTTTTTAAATTATTTCACGTTTGAACATTGTATTATGTTAATGTACATATGCTATTAAGACAAGCTTTGCCGTAATCACATCCTTTGATAACATCTTCAATTCATTTCAATCAATTCAGTGTATGTAATTAAATGGGTCATGCTAATCCCACACGCAGAAAATTATTTTCACACCCCTAAGCGTCGCGCTATGCCATAGCGGGGCGCTTAGGTCGACAAAAGGTGATTTGATAGTTTGACTGACATAAAGGTGATACGAGGTTGAAGGTGTCTCGTGAACCCTAAGCGCCGCGCTATGGCCAAAGCGCGGCGCTTCGACCCCAAATTTTCACTTTATAAACCTGCTTAGACTCAACATTCACCATTCGGTGATTTTGTTGTTTGTCAATTTTCTTTGCTCTATTAGTTACATGTCTTGAAAAAACAATGTCGTGGTTAAGCAACTATCTTTTCGGTCAATATTCTGACGAGTCAGTTATTCCTGATTCTTATGAGGGGACCGCTATTTCTGACTCGTATGAGAAACCGGTCTCGTCTAACTTGAGGGAGGCAGAGGTTGTATCTGGCATTCGTTATCGTGATAACACGGTGAAGCTGGATTTGAATACCCCTGTGGAGGACCCTTACGCACAACAAGGTTATTCGAATTTCGGTTACGGTGGCGAGTACAGCTTTGTACAGCAGGAGTGTTATCCAAACGACACGACAGTTACGTTGTCAATAGAGCTTACAAGGTTATTCGAATTTCGGTTACGGTGGCGAGCAAAGCTTTGTACGGCAGGAGTGTTATCCAAACCACAGTTACGGTTGTGAACAGAGCTTTGTACATCAAGTCTATTCGAACCTCGGTGACGATGGTGAGCCGGAGGATGTGTCTGTTGACGAGGAAGGCTGTTACCCGGTTACATTTTCGTTTGATACAACGCAGACCTTTTCGTCACGTAAAGAGTTGGTGCGTTGGATACAAGACACGGCAAAAGACAATGGTTACCTCATTGTGATTAAGAGGTCGAATAAAAGAGGAGAGAATTACAAGATTTGGTTTCAATGTACTTTTGGTGGGGAGCATAAGAGTATAGCTACACAGAGGAAAACGGGTAGCAAGAAAATAGGCTGCCCGTTCGAGATGATCGGGTTTTCGGAATCATCCGGAAGTGTTTGGAGGATCGAGGTGATGAAGGCGAAGCATAACCACACTCCTATTGAAAACTTAGAGGGTCACGCGTATGCGAGAAGGCTTTCTTCGGAGGATAAAAAACTGGTTAAGGAGCTGGCAGAGCAAGATATTCCCAACCAAAGTATCTAGCGAACGCTGACAAAAAACAATCCAGCTAGAAAGCTTATTCCGAAAGATATACACAACGCTGTTCAGAAGATCAACGCCAAAAAAAAATGTCGGTAAGTCTCCGATGCAAAAACTTGAAAACACTCTTCTCGAAAAAGATTACACTTATTACATGCGCACGAATGAGATATCGAACGAAGTTGAAGATGTCTTCTTTGTTCACGAAAAATCATTCACTATGTGGTGTGCCTTCCCGCATGTGCTAATGATTGACGCCACCTACAAAACGAACATGTACAACCTGCCATTTGTTCAGGTCGTAGGCATGACGTCGACAAACAAATCGTTTACGGCTGCTTGTGCGGTAATTTCCGCTGAGAAGTCAGAGAACTACCTATGGGTGTTGCAGAGGATCAAGTCTATGCTGGTAGGATGTATGGAACCGCGCGTAATTTTAACAGACAGGGATTTTGCGCTAATGAACGCGTGTGAACAAGTTTTTCCAAAAGCGCATAAGTATCTTTGTCGGTTCCATATTCAACAAAATATTAATAAGAACAACAAGAAGAAATTCTCTGACAAGGAGTGGAAAGAATTCGTACGTACATTTTGGACATTGTGCGAGTCTACGACCGAGGAAATATACAGGTATAACTTGGAAAACCTTGAAGCACAGCTGAAAGAAGATGACCGTGAACGTGGGTATTTCTTACATAATTATGTTCAAATTTTATATAATAACAAAAACTGACTATTTACGTTTTTTAATTTTAGGGGTTTTTGATTATTTGAAGAAATCCTGGTTGGATCCGTACCGTGAAAAGTTTGTATCTTGCTGGATTAACAAAACTATCAACTTTCACCAAACTACGACCAACAGGGTTGAGGGCATGCATGCAACACTAAAAAGTCACTTTCCAAGTCATCGCAACACACTGGATAAACTTGTACTGTATGTTGATCATGTTGTTGATAGACAATACGCCGAGATTAGAAGGAGCTTTGAAACAAGCCTCCGAAAAGTGATGACGCACCACAAGAATCAGCCCATGCTTGCATATATTCTCAGAAAGGTTTCAATATATGGGATTGAGCTTTTGAGTATGGAACTAAAACGTAAGGAAGACGGGTTGAGAGCCTACGGTGCAAGCTATGGTTGCCAACTTTTTACCAGCTGTGGTTTGCCATGTGCCTGTCGTTTGGAAAAGTTGGAAAATAACGGTAATTAATATCTTTGACCTTTCTCGTTATGATTTTGCCACCTAATTTGTTTTCATCCATAGGTCAGCAACTCCGGATCACACACATAGACGTGTTCTGGAAGAAGCTTGACTTCAAGCCTGCAAGGAATAAAATAGAGGATATCGATATAGACGCGGAATTTGAAAAATTGAAACAACAGATCGATCCAACACCCCCTCAAGTGAAAAGGAGCTTTTTTGAAAAGTTTCAGCAAATCCTCAATCCAGGGAACAATAACAAAAAACCTCCTACTGTTCTGAAGAAAACTCGTGGTCGCCCAACATTGAAAACGCAGGAAGAAAGAAAGGTTGAAGCCGCTAGAAAAAGCTCGTACATTCCGTCAGAAGAAACTTGGGTTGAGGCCTCAGATGAACTTCCCCGTCACAGCTCGTACATATCACCCGAAGATTCTAGAAGACAAAAGAATACCAAACCGCTCAACCTACACCCTGATTTCCCGATTATCAAGCTCGGTCCTAAGACGGATATAGCGATCCGCAACTACGCATCTCAGATTCCCAAAGTGATTCATCCATACATCGTTAGAATAAAGGACGTGAAACCAGATGGTCATTGTGGGTTTCGATCGGTGGCTGTTGGGTTAGGAGTGAAACAAAATTCATATTTGATGATCCGGAAACAACTTATAAAGGAGTTACGTATGAACGAATCGCTTTGGAGGCAGGTTTTCGATCCGGAAAACATAGGACATTATGGTGCGCTGGTTAGACGGATCGATTTCAAGGGGGTGGGACGAGCAGGTATTGAAAATTACATGTCGATGCCTGAGACGGGGTTTCTTATTGCCCAACGATACGGTGTGATTGTTCACACCTTCGACATTCGTGGGAGCGATACAATTTTGTAGGATCGTGTTCTGACCCGATTGGGTCGTTCAGAGGTGTTCAACTACGTTTCAGGTGCGGAATAACAAGAAACGAAGGTAGAAACAGTTGAATCTTCACTAAAACTGCTAATTGTATTGATTAACAATCGATTACACGCAGTTCTTCACACCGGCAGCACTTCGGCATGGAATACAAGACCATCAATCTATGGTTTCGCTCATAGGTACACCTATATATAGAGATGGTGGTTTCGCTCCAAGTGACATGTTCACATGAGCGAAACCTCATGTGTACAAATAAGCGAAACCATCAGGACCATATAAGCGAAACCTCTACCTAAAGTCCCTATGAGCGAAACCAGCTCACTAAACACATATAATCTCCTATTTTCTCGTAAATCGTGCCCTAATCTATACAATACATTGTAAGACTCGATACAAGACGTAGTCGACAGATGTAATGCACCAACAAATTTTCCCTCTGTTGGGCGGGCCAAAGGAAGCTGAGGAACCTCACCTGGTGTTTGCGGTTGTGTTCGTCGACGATGGGCATTTCATACATGTAGAGCTTGAGGTTGTTATCCAATGCCTCCCCCAAACCTACTCTGGACAGCGAACAGAACAGAGCGTGCAGCAGCCTGGCATACATTATACAGGGATCAGATCAACGCGTACGAAATGCTTACGTATCGTGCCCTTGACCTTAATGGAACCCCATATGTTCACGATGTATGTTAAATGTGTTTAATAATAATCACGTTTGTGTTTGTTCAATATATGCGTTACATCACGTTAAAAACCGAATGTCACCGACACGACCCAATCAGATTCAATACGCACTTGTACGACCCAAAATGACAATATACATCATAATACTACAATTAATGAAAAAATACGTCATGTTCATGTACGGTAGGCGGCTGATACACATAACACTTCTCACAGGAGTACTTGTGCTTTCAAACCAAAATGATACGATATAACGGAATAAGACATCACACGTAACCGATTTGATCCGGAACTTACAGTATAGTCCATATATATTAAAAAATGATGTATAATGGAAAAAACGTAAAATTTAGACTATTATCGACGCGTTTGTAAATTAAAAACAATTTTAAAAAAATTTAAAAAAGGCCCAAAGCGCCCCGCTTAGGCCATAACGCAGCGCTTTGGCCCCGAAGCGCCCCGCTTAGGCCATAGCGCAGCGCTTTGGCCCCTCGTTAAACCTGAAGCGGGGCAGCCTTCTCCCCCATTTCATCAACAAACAAAACACACACACAAAGGTGCGATTACACACACTAGGGCGAAGATCTTCTTTTTCCAAATTTCAAACGCTATTAGGTACGATCGAACTTCATTTATTGTTTTGGTTCAAGTTATATGTTTGATTTTGATTTGATTTGGGCGGATTTGATCGAGTTGCTAGGCCTGTTCTTCATAACGAAGAACCAAAGCGCCGCATCGAGGCCAAAGCGGGGCGCTTTGGTTCATGTTTATTTTTTTTATATTATTTATTTATTTAATATTATTTGTTTATTATTATTATTTGTTTATTTAATATTATTTTTATATTATTTGTTTATTATTATTATTTGTTTATTTAATATTATTTGTTTATTATTTTATATTTAATATTATTTGTTTATTATTTAAATTGTTTAATAATATTATTTTTTATTATTTTATATTTAATATTATTTGTTTATTATCTTTTATTTAAATTGTTTAATAATATTATTTGTTTATTATTTTATATTTAATATTATTTGTTTATTATTTAAATTGTTTAATAATATTATTTGTTTATTATTTTATATTTAATATTATTTGTTTATTATTTAACTTGTTTAAATAATATTATTTATTTATTATCTTTTCAACGTGCAGGGATGGATTCCTCCGATGACGAGATTGAGCATATGGAGGCTGAGGGAGAGGTGGGAGAGGAGGGAGAGGAGGGAGAGCCCTTGTACCGATACCTGCACCATGTTATCGCGTCATCTATCGTGCCGCGGGGTACCAGCAGGGAGAAGGTCAACCTCAGTGACCTTTTCTTTCTATACTGCCTACTTCGCCGCCAGCCCTGCGATCTAGCAGCCTGCCTGGCATATTACTTTTCCACAACATACCACCGGCAGCTCCGCGGGCAGCTGTACACTGGCTCATACATCACCGCCATTGCACGCTCGCTAGGGCTCGTGCCCGAGCATGATCCGGAGTTGTCCGATCCGATCCCGTCAACCAGGTTGTGCCGCACGTCAGTATCTAGCATGCAGATCACCCGTACCTTTGATGTTGGTCTGAGGTTCAAGGGTCGTGACGGGCTGATTTGGCAGCCGGAGGTGTTGCTGGAGGTCATCCCGGTTGTTATTGAGGTGAGGCCTGGAGTGTTAGCCCCTCCTCATGTTCAGGAGGCCACTCGGCAGGCTCAGCTACAGGCTCTGGGCCTCGATCAGCCTCAGGACGAGCCTCAGGCTCAGCCTCAGGCTCAGGCTCAGCCTGTATTCGAGGATCCGGCTCAGGAGGAGCAGGTCGAGGAGATCCCGGTACCACCAGTTCAGCCAGCTCCTGAGCCGCCACAGTACCCGCATCACGTTTACGATGACCTGCCTTCGGCAGCGCGTGAGGTGGCTCGGGACTTCGACAGGCGCCTCAGACGTCAGGGCGCACACATTGACTGGATCATCGAGACGCTCGTTGCTCTACGAGAGCTCGCTGGGTTGCCTCCACTTCCCCTCCCACCGTCCCCACCGCACGAGGATTAGTACCTTAGTTTGTTTGTTTAGTGTTTTGTTATGTATTATGTACTCAGTTGTACCTTTTTGTTTTGTATTGTATGTACAAACTGATATACATATATATATATTGCAGTTAATCTTCTATTTACATCACGTTGGTTTTGGATTGTTTACGTTTAATTCTTATGGCTTTCTGTACATTTTATTTAACGTGTTCGTTTAATTTAACAAAATAAACAACGTTAAGAACTTATATTATATACGTTCTATAAAAATAATGACGTAATGACGTAATTATAAAACAACTATGAATTATATGTAATAAAACTCAAATAAAAATTTTTCCTCCAAAAATCCCTACCAAACTAACTCACATCCCACCTGTTTCAAAAAAAAAACATCCAAAGCGCCGCGCTATGGCCAAAGCGGGGCGCTTTGGTCAAAGCGCTCCGCTTTGGCCATAGCGCGACGCTTTGGATGTGCAAAAAGACAAATGGCGTGTGCGAATAGACCACCCCAATTAAACATGTGGCTTAATAAGTAAAAGGTAAGTTGCAATTTTCTCTATAGACACCGGCCAAATGTAAAAGGGCGTCTAGTAATAGTTGGAAAGCCCAAACATGTCTACAAGAGCCCAAAATGTCTAATAAATACCAATGTCTGTTTTTAGTCGCGGGCTTCAAGCAAACCGCGTGTGAAGCTTCAACCATAAGTCAGATTGTTTTTCAACGCCTTGCGATGTTTTTTCAAATGTGATTTCTAAATGGAGTTGGATTGGAGTGTTGAGAACCATACCACAACTCTTTGGAGCCTTTTGTGAGTGGTATTGCATATTTTGAGCATTTTTGTGTTTTTGAGAGCTATAGAATTGGTGTGATTAATACAATATGCCCAACACCAATTTATATCAACTTTATGGCGGCAAAATGATCAGAAAACGGTTTCTTAGGCCTATATTACTGTTTTCAATGCCTATTTTTCTAACATTAATAAACCAATTTGATGGGTTATAAAAAAGTAGGGCTTAGTTACCGTTGACACTTAGGGGTAGGGGTGGTCATCACTCACCATCTATTTATCACTCACAACATCCATTCAAGTTTTGCGATGTCATCAACTATTATTCCATCACTCACAACCTTTTTTATTTTTTTTTTTAAATTATAAATTAACAATAAAACACTAAAATTATAAATTATAATAAAATAATTAAATTATAAATTATAAATTTTATTTAAATTAAAAACATACAAGTTCAATTAAACATACTAGAATTTAAGGAAAATTAAGTTGAGAAAACCCAATAATTGAGTTTTTTTACCAAGACGGGCCTTTAAAAAATGGGGTTCAATTTGTAGATGGCCCAACTAACAATTTGGTGGGCCTTTAATCCTTGACAGCCGGAACCCTACAATTTGTAGACGACCCAACTAACATTTTGTCTTATTTATTGATCTTCTCCTCTTCCAAAAACCCAACAAAACAACCTGCAATCCATGACGACCGGAATTTTTTTAATGTGTTATCTCCACTCTTCTCTTTTAAACAAGGAAAACAAAATCATTTAACAAGCAACATGTGCCAACGGTCGGAAATTTGAAAGATCAACGCGTCAAAAATATGACGAGATCAGTGGCAAAGCTTGAAATTTTTTACGGGGGGGTCGAAAACGTATATACCCAAAAATTTCTATAGAACCGGGGGGTCGAAAACATATATACCCAAAAAATTCTATACGAAAACTACATATATAACACTACTGGCCGAAAAGTTTGGGGGGTCGGGCGCCCCTCCCGGCCCCTTCAAAGCATCGCCCCTGGACGAGATTTAACTTCCACGCGTGATGGAGAGGGGCTGGCGGTGGTGTCTCGGCTTCTTCCACGCCTGAACTTCATTCATCACGATGCCACCCCGGGTGACCTTAATATAATAAAAAAATGGTTAGGAACCACTAGGTTTTATATAAACCTAAACTGGCCATTGTTAAATCGATTAGAAACCAATTATAATTGACTAGGTTATAAAATAGTTTTTATGTACACCTCTACGTAGTGGTGTACAAAACAGGTTTTGTTTTTCATCATGGAGTCAAACAGGCTTGGGCCAAACCAATTCAAATTATAAATCGGTTTAGGAGAAAAAATGTTCAAACCCATCAAATCGATTGGCGGGTCGGGTTACAAACCAGTTTCAAAGAATGACGAATTCGTGCCAAACCTATAGGTTTGGTCGAGTAGAAACTGGTGTGGCTCAAACCGATTCTTTTGGTGGATCAGTTTAGGGTCGTGAATCAGTTCACAGACCCAAACTTATTTTTTTAACATCTCTACCTCTACCCATAGCCATCAATCAAGATTGCAACTTATGCCAGCCCAATCTTAACTAGCCAATGAGAATAAATATGAGCCCAATTTATGTTATAATTTTCTTTTTCTCAACTCCTAAAAAATAAACTGTTAGTCCAACAATCTTAACTAGCCAATGAGAATAAATATGAATCCAATTTGTATTATAATTTACTTATACCAATTTACTTTGATTCACACAGGAGATATATCATCCATTCTTTTTCTTTCATATAATCAAGAACTTTCCTTTTAATAGAACGTATCTATAAAAATGCCTTTGGAGTAGTTTGTAGTAGCAATATCAAGGTGTTAAATAAGGTTGTCTTTCCAAGTAATAAGAGTTTAATTTTCTTGATGGACAAAAAGATGTAGTTTAATAGTAGAAATAGAGAGCGTATAAAGCTAGAGGGTATGGTGATGGTCTTCCAAGGAAGGATGATCCGCCACGTAGGCGCCACGTTATAGTCCTCCCAAAGATGCTCCATCCCCCAAAAGTAGAGGGTATGGGAGGATGGGGTTGAGATCCTGTACAAACAGTGCTAATTATAAGAACCGTAAGAACAGATCTGAACCATTGTTAATTTAAATCAAGGGTTGATATTGATTATAAATAAAACTTTTATAATAAAAATTACTACTAACAAATTAGGGGTAAATTTGTAAAATTGCTAGTCATTTGACCATTTTCTATTAAATACAAATTCCACCAAGGTTTTTTAAACTAAAATAACTTTTATATACTTCATTATTTTTTTTAAAAATATATACCATAAAATCAAGTATTTTTTTATCTTTAATATGAGTACCATATTGCTATACCTTTTTGTATTTATAAAAGTGTTTTTTAAAAAAAGTTAACAAAAGGTGTTTTATATTTGTGCTAATAAGGTGCTGATTATGTGTTAATTACAAAATAATACAAACAAACACCAAAAGTAGATATAATCAGCACATCTGGTGTGCTGATAATGGAGAACGATTGAAGATGTTGTGCTAATGTCGTTTATGTTGATAATGGAGAACGATTCGAGGACGATGTGCTGATAATGAAGAACGATTAATGATGTTGTGCTAATTATATAGTGTTGTGCTGATTATATTTTTTGTAATTATTTTTAATTAGTTATAAATAAATATGGTCAAAAAGTCTAAATTACCCCTAAACTAATTTTTTATTGATGGATACTTGTCAATTATGTATTGGTTCTTATGGTTCTTACAAACTTAAGTGTTTGTATTTGATCCCATTCCTGGGAGGATGGTCCTAGTGAGAGTCCTCCCCACCACTTTTAAGTTTTTTTTTTTTTATCTTTTATTTTGTTTTTAATCTTCTACCTTTTTTTTAACATTTAACAAATAAACTAACAAAATATTTTCATTAATATTCAAACCACATTACATAAATTTAAAACAAAACATAAACTTAATTAAAAAAAACATAGACTTAATAAAAAAAACATAGACTTAATTAATATCATGCTTCTTCATGATGTCGGTTTATAGTTTTTTCAACATCGAACGTTTCGGCTCGGGATACTCATCGACATCCATCGTTAATATTTCCCATTCCTTGAGCCGAATTTTTTCATCGGAAATTCGGATTTTCTCATTCGATAATCGGACCTTCTCGCGTAACTTTTCTTCCGCTACACGAGTTTTTTCTTCGACGGCCCCCTCCTTCGCCTTCGTCTTTTGGGCCGAGACGTCATTGTACATTTTTAAGTGTTCCATAAACTCTTCCATCTTCGGGTTCACCTGTTCCTTTTCTTTCCCCTTGGCTCGCTCCTTCTTTGATTTGTTCCGGCCCGGTGGACGCTCCACTTCATGTACGGCGTACTCCTCTTCGTCAAACTCGGCGTCATCATTTAAGTTTATGTGACACCTTGCGTCCGATCCACCGGCGCTAAAACTACCCGTTTCCGATGTTTTTTGGCGTTTCTCCATCTCCACCTCGTTGGGAATCGGCACCCATTTTGGTTCGTTTTTCATAATTCCCCACGCGCGAACGTGTGCAAAGTTGGTATTACCATTGTTCGCCTTATACTTCTCCAACGCTTTTTTGAACACATCGTCGTCGCTCATGCCGCTACGACGCCCACTTGTATATATTTTATTATATTCCTCGCAAAACTTATTGACGGACGTGTTCATTTTCCGTCACTTTGATGAAACCGAGTCGATATCTCGATACGGGCCTTGGTCCCTAAGCTCGAGGAACTTCGCCAAAACCTTGGACCAAAACCCGTCACCCGTTTGGTTATTACCTATAAAAAAACAATCAAAATATATAAAGTGTTAACAAAAATAAAAAACCTTTAAAAAATAGAAACTTTAAAGTTTAAAATAAAGAAACTGTTAACAAAAAATTATATTTTAAAAAAATAAACAAACTTTAAAACAATTAGAAACTTTAAAAAAATAAACCTACTTTTAACAAAAAAAAAAACAAAAAATTAAACTTAAAAAAAAACAAATTGCTAAGAAAAAAATGATAAAAACAAACTTTAAAAAATGTATAAACTTAAAAAAAAAATAACCTTTTGTCGGGTGTGTAGATGTGCTTATGTAAGCCTTGGCTAAGGCTTCTTCTTCGATTGGCGTCCACTTAGTCGACTTCGGTTTGGACGGTTGCTCACCCACCACTTGCTTGCCTTTTTTCCGTTTGCCTTTTTCTTTAGACGGTTGGGTTTCGTGAACAACCTCGATATCGTCGTCGGGTTCGGATTGTTGAACGGGTTGCGTAGGGATCAGTTGGGGTTGAACGGGTGGTGTCGGGTTCGGTGGGAAATTCAAAGCACCCCGCATCATCATTTGTTGAAGGGCTTGATTTTGAGAGAATTGAGCGAATTGGTTTGGCGAGTGTTGGAATGATGCAAACGCATTTGATGAATATTGCGAGAATTGGTTCGGTTCTATCGTCGGATAATATCCCGGAACCGAGAAAACATTCGGTTGGGTCGGGTTGTTGGGATTGTTCGGGTTGTTGAATGGATCCATGATAGAGTATAAGGTTTATAAAAGTGGAAGAAGATTTATAAAAATTACGTGAGAGATGAACTTCTAGGGTTAAATTTGTGAATGTAGGTGAAAATGGAGTGGATATATATATATATATATATATATATATATATATATA
Source organism: Helianthus annuus (assembly GCF_002127325.2). Lineage (NCBI taxonomy): Eukaryota > Viridiplantae > Streptophyta > Magnoliopsida > Asterales > Asteraceae > Helianthus > Helianthus annuus. Next base: position 136,899,578 of record NC_035442.2, read on the forward strand.
TATATATATATATATATATATATATATATATATATTTAAATTTTTTGACCGTTTGGAAGTTTTTGAAAAATGGAATTTTTTTTTAAATAACGGTAACTTTTTGAAGGAAGGGGGCCCGCATTTGGTTCGTCGCCAATGTCCAGGAAGGGACGGTGAGGACGGGGACGGGGGGTTGGTGTAGCTCCCGTCGCCGGATCAGGACGGGTGGGGGAACGGACCCATACCGTGTAGCCTAATTACCCGTGTAAATAAAATATACCTTGTCTTTAATTTTCGTTGAGCTCCATTATGAATTTTCTATTCCATTTCCTTTATTGACAAATGCAAGCAATTTTATTTAAAACTGAATATTCATTAACCATATTACAGGTTGTTATCTATTGAGACCTAGTAAATATAAAAACCAAATTAAAGTTGTATATTTTGTACTTATATTAATCAATAACTAGTATAAAATAGAGTGTATATAAAATGTACTGAAACATGCTAGCCATCATTAATATAATAATTGTCCATGTTTTTTTTTTTAAAGTTAAATTTTAATAAAAAACGCCACAAGGAGTCCTCAAAGCAAGGACCCAAGGGCTTAAAAAACCGACATTACAAACGAGAGTTTAAAGGAGAAATACACCAAACATCCATTCTATGTTTTTCATCTTGGACCTATTACGGATCCAGAAATATGAAGTAGTTTTAATAATCTTCACGACTTCAATCGGTCTCCGACTTTTATCTTCGAAGTTCCTCTTGTTCCTTTCATTCCAAATCGCCCACATAGTTGTTATAAGGATCCCTTTTAGAATGTATGAGGCCTGGCTCGAAAACTGTTGTGAGTCTACTGTTTTCAGAATGTCCGAGACATCGAACACCATCATAGGAGCTATTTTACGTCACGTCTGAACTCTGGTCCATATCTCCGCCGAGTAAAAACAACCAGTAAAGTGGTGAATCGCCGACTCATCATCCGCATTACATAAGGCGCATGTTTTATTTTGAAGAGGGACGCCCCTTTTGAACAATTTCGTCTTTGTTGGCAAGCGATTAAGGGTAGCTCTCCACGCCATAACTTTACATTTAAGCGGAACCCAACCGGACCAAATCATCTTCCAACTGTTAGTATCAGTCGACCCGTTTACAGCAGCTTCTTGGCCTTGTTAACCGAAAAAACTCCACTGGAATCAGCGGTCCAACTCCATTTGTCTGCACCTCTTTTCCACTCAAAATCATGTATGTCCGATAATAAACTGAACAGTTCGGACACTTGGTGAGGCGATTCTTGGGCTGCAGACCAGTCCCACGACATGATTTTGTAGCCGTTAACCACCTGCAGTCTGTCCGAAATGGTTGCCCACTTGTTCTTTTCAATTCTAAACAGTTGCGGGTATATGGTACGAAGTGGAGCATCAAAAATCCAAGCATCAATCCAGAAGTTTAAGCTCTTGCCATCGCCCACAGTACCGCTAAAATAACTATTTAACGGTTTGCCATTCCAAAGTTTTTCCCCGGCTCTAGCAATGAACTTCCAGCAACCACTTGAGGATGGCGAATAAGGAAGAAATGACCAAGACCTGTTCGATCCATGGCAGCTTAACACTATCTTTTTCCAAAGGCTAGCTCCTTCTCTCTTGAAACGCCAAGACCATTTGAGCAAAAGAGCATCATTTACGTGAAGCAGTTTTGAGAGACCCAAACCCCCGGACTCTTTAGGAGTAGTAACAACATCCCACGCAACCCAACTTATCTTTTTATCGTCACTCAAACCGGCCCATAGAAAACGTCGCATAATCGCCTCAATAGTGTCAATAACCTTCTTAGGGGCTTTGTACAATGAGAGATAGTAAATAGGCAAGTTCTCAAGAACCGCCTTAATAAGAATTAAGCGGCCCCCAATGGAAAGATGTCTAGCTTTCCAAGAAATCAACCGGTTCCTCACGACTTCAATCACCGAGTTCCAATTCCCAATTTTTGACATCTTGGCTCCCACTTTAATGCCCAGATAAGAACACGGAAAATCTCCACGCTTACATCCCAAAACCTCCATCATGTTATCAACCTCAAAATCTTCCGTACCAACCCCGAATAAGTTAGATTTATGGATGTTTATGCGAAGACCCGAACATAAATAGAAGACTCTAAGTATTCGAGCCGTGCTTTGGATCTTATTTCGAGACCAAACACCCATAATGAGGGCGTCGTCCGCGTAGAAAAGGTGGTTGATATTCACTCCATTTGCCGGAAGAGTAATGCCTTCATGAACACCAATAAGTTTTGCTCTATCCAACATCCAAGAAAGGCACTCCGTTACAATCAGAAATAAGAATGGCGATAAAGGATCGCCTTGGCGAAGACCCTTTCCGCTAGTAAACTGGAAAGTGGGAGAACCATTGACAAGGATAGAAGCCCGACTTGAGACGAGAATGCCTTTGATCCACGTGCACCACCTAACCGGAAAACCCATTTGAGACATCATAGAGATCAAAAAATGCCAATTGACATTGTCATAAGCTTTTTTGAAATCTATCTTTAACAGGAAAGCCTTTTTCTTCCGTTTTTTCAACCAATCCATTATTTCATTCACCACAAGCGGACCGTCTAAAATAAAACGATCAGATAAAAATGCCGATTGAGATTCTGAGATCACTTTACCTAACACCTTTTTGAGGCGATTAGTAAGGATTTTTGAAATAACCTTACTTATCATCCCAATAAGAGTAATAGGACGATAATCTTTGAGGCCCACCGGCGATTTAACCTTAGGAATCAAGGTTATGAAAGCCGAACCGCAACCCGAATTTATGGTACCTGTGTCATGGAATTCCTCCAAAATTTTGTAAAAATCATCTTCAAGCAAATTCCAGAAGCGTTTGACAAAGCGAAAATTAAAGCCATCTGGTCCGGGCGCCTTATTTGAACCACAGTCGAAAGCCGCATCTCTAATTTCTTGCTTAGAAAAAGGACCCGTCAACAATAAACCATCCATATCGGTTAAGCGCTTCAAACCGGTGCAATTAATTGTAGGCCGAAAAGGAGTGTCTTCCCTGAAGTGATCACTATAAAAACTGAGGACTTCACGCTTGACCAAAGCCGGTTTTGAAATCCACTCGTCTTTGATTTGTAGACCCGGAATTGAATTTCTCGCATATCTACCCTTAACAATATTGTGAAAAAAACTCGAGTTCTCGTCGCCAAGAGTAGCCCATTTAATCCGCGACTTTTGTCTGATGTTGCGAGATTTCATGAGCTCAATATCTTCTAAGCACTTAACACACTCAGTCCATACCCAAACATCCGATTCTTACAAATCTTGGTGCTCCATTAGGACTTCTAGGCTTTCCTTCTCTTGTCTCAAATAGCTTTCATCTTGCCTTTCTTTTAGTCTACTGTCTTTAATCCAAACCTTTAGCTTTTCCTTTAAAGCTTTCAATTTGTTAGTTAAAGTCACATCGGCCGGGCCCGTGTTAATCCAGTCGCCTAACACCGAGTTTATCACCTCGAAGCAACCCGGTCTATCAATCCAAGAGTCATACCATCTAAAAGGTTTCAGACCGAAATTTGTGTCAACATGAGAAAGAAGTAACGGAGAGTGGTCCTACTTTTCTCTTTTAAGAGCCCGAACATACCCATTCGACCACTTATTAAAAATGTTTTCACAAACGAAAACTCTATCAATACGGCTCAGTTTACAAACGCCGCGCCGATTGACCATATAAGTATAATTCATGCCTTTCGATTCATATTCCCTGAGACCAGCTTCATCCACAAAATAATTAAAATCCCGGGCACAGACAGGGTCGAAAACCGAATTTTTTCTCTCAGCTTGATCTCTAACCGCGTTAAAATCTCCGAAAATAATCCACCAGCCAGAACCCATTTGAATCACCCGAAGCAGTCTATCCCAAGATTTCTCTTCAAAGTATTATTTTGCGGGGCATAAACGTTCAGAAAATTAAACCGACTTTTGCCATCAGATAGAAGACCGGAAACAAGTAAAAAATTGGGGTCTTTAACAACCGAATCTTTAGAGAAGAATTTTGGGTCCCAAATGCTAAGGATCCCTCCTGAATTACCGTCAGCATCAACGCTATCAAATTCGTGACCCAGACCACCCCAATAATTTGAAACCAACCCCGTCGAAATGTTACTCGACATAGTCTCTTGAAGCCCAATAAACGCCACACCATTATCATTCTTTAAGCGGTTTATCCAAACCGATTTACCCTTAGACCCAATCCCCCGAATATTGACCGAAAGACAATTCATTGCTTACCACTTAGTAACCCTTCTTGGATGATTGACTTTTGAACTAACGATTCATGCTCTCCCAAAGATACTCCCAATTTCTCCCCCAACAACTTGGTCGCTTCAATCTCCTCATTTAGAACAGGAGCTTCGTTGGGTAAGCTAGCTGGTTCGGCTTCGTCGTGATCACCCGATTCATTAGCAGGAGATTCTTCAAAGGGAGGAATAGGTTGAGAGTTAAGGTCAAACAGATTGTTAGTAGCAGCCATTGAGTTGTCGTCCAGTGGAATTGACGTATTATTATCCAGGCCCAATAGAGGATTTAACCCAAAGACATCTTCTTCCAAGTATTCATCTAGAGTGTTTTTGGGCTTCTTGCCCAACTTTTAACTCTCATTGCAACTGATATAATTAAAACTGGTCCGGCCCACATTAGCTTTTTTACACTTCTTGCGTTTGATTACATTTGAAAACAAAGGGCTATTTTGGACATTCTCAATCGGGTGATCAAAGTCAAACTCTGCAGCTGGAATGAAACAGTCAGCCGAAAAATCCTCCACAACATTCGTAACCTTAAAAGTCAATGATTGCTCATTATTAATCACATTTAATGGGCATTCAACACATTCCTTTTGAACCTGGTCAACAACCGGTTCAACCGGGTCAACCGGGTCCATCGATTGATCAACATCCGGGTCTACTTCCGAACCGCTATCATCTTCGCTGTCAGACTCTTCCGACGGATGTTCCGACTGATTTTCCGTCGTGTCATCCTCAGTCGACTCTTCACTAGCCATGTTTTCGACATCTTGATTTTAGGAACCTTAGCGAAAACGGGCACCCAGTCACCTGCTTCTTCCACAATCCAGACACGAAACTTCCGGTTCCTCCAAACGAGCATAATCTCCTCGGATATTCTCGTATCATCTCCGACCAAGACACCCACGTATTTGAAGGATAGATCATGGTCGGATTCAGACCTGTTAGCTTTATGCACCACCTTACCGATCATTCCTCCGACGGCATCGGTAACTTCATTCGAGACCAAATGTAGAGGGATGCCTTGTACCTTCAACCATGCCACTCGTTCGAAGCCCAAGGATTGGCCTTCCCACAAGCTGACTAAAGAAAAAATCTCCTTCATTGATTCCGCAGCGAAGCGAAACGTTTGAGCCGACTCTGCATCTTCAAAAGAAACCAAGAGATCCAGACCTCCTAAATATTGCACCTTACCTAGGCCTGGACATATTTCATTGAGATACACGTAAATGTTCTTCAAACACGTGACATCAGCCATCCTTGTCACAACAGCTACTCCATGCAAAGAAGAAAAAGCATTAATCTTGTCATCTACGTTAATAGTTTTTCCTAATAACATGTCTTTAAAAGACCATTCCCCTGTCACGTTGTGTCCACCGTTTGTAGTCGAACCTTCCCCAACATTACCTTTAGGGTCCGGTATCTTGATAGGCTTCTGCTTGGACATACCTATATTGATTTCACCATCCTCTAGAACAAACCGTGCTATGTTGAACCAAAGTTTGTTATCCCCCAAACGAATACCCCGAAGGTTTTTCAATAATTCTCCTTTGTCCTTGACATCTAGCATCGAAATAAAACCGAATCGATTCCCTCCCTTGTCTCTTTTCCTTGCAATGTACAGATAAAAAATCTGGCCGTGCGACCTGACCTGAGATGCTAAATCTAGCCCACTGCAGCCATCCGGAAGATTGGTAACAAATAACTTTGTAATGTGACGTTGAACCTCTACTGGAATAGGAGTTTTCCGACGGTCCATTTCCGAGGATTATGAGCCATAACGAGTGATTTGTGTTTTAATTGGTCATATTAAGTCATAATTAGGTTTAATGAGCCATAACAAGTCACTTATGTTGTATTCAACTGTAATAAGCCCAAATTAAATATCAGTGACTCTTACTAAACATCAATAGTGATCCGCATTGACCCCCATTGAATATTATTGATTATCATCAACCCTATTATCAATCGCTAATGTTCGTTAACCCCTACCGGCCATTATTTTAACCCTCCATAAAATTGAAAAATCCATAAACTAATTAATCCATTAATTTGTATATTGAATATGGTTGATTGAATTAGCTATTTCCACTAATAAATGGGAATTATAAGTTGTACCAAATTTATACCAAATAATTATGTTGAGTTTTATAAGCTTGAATTGCTAATTGCAAACTGCCCAAACTTGATATAAGTATTGATTTTCTATGTTTGAATAATATTTTTGCTGGAAAATTATAGATATGATATGATTATTAGGCCACTCGGGGCGGTAGTGTGATGATGATCCATCACGCGTTGAAAAGGAACGGAACACCGCCGCCAGTGAATCCATCACGCGTTGTATATGTAACGCATTAAACCCACCACGCGTTGAACTTTTGAATTTTATACCGTTGCAAATGACCGTTAATTTTTTTTGACCGTTTGTTTGATGAATTTGATTATTTTTTTTATATAAATCCAACATATTTCAATACACAAACTCAAAAACCTCTCAACTATTCTCACACTCAATACAAAAAATTAAAACACTCTCCAACTCAATCTAAATAATTTTACACGAAATATGGAAGGTTCAAGCAAGAGAGGTGGCGGATCGAAAAAAAGAGGTTCGGGTACGAAGAAAAATCCCGTAAGGCCCAAGGTTCGAGCGAATCTTGGTGAGCCGGCGCGCTTTAGGTTGCAAGACGAACCCGACCAAGTCCCACCCTTTCAAACCCAACAATATCCACCCTTTCAAACCCAACAATATCCACCCTTTCAATCGCAAACGTACCATAACCAACCGTTCGTTCCACCGTTTCAACCTCACCAATTTCAATCGCAAACGTATCACACCCAACCCCACACACTCGACCCACTATTAGAAGACTACACCCTCATTCATCATTTTGCAAAAACGTGGCATGAACCACGTGAACCACAACAAAGTCTTGACGAGGACGAGGAAGAGGAAGAGGAAGAAGAACAAAATGTTGAGGTTCAAGAAATCGCTCCAATCGGCCGACAACCTTGGACGAGCGAGGAGGAGGTGTCGTTGACGAAGGCGTATTTGCACATCTCGGAGAGTAAGAAACACGGGAACGAGCAACCAAAGGATGCGTTTTGGAGACGGGTGATTAATCATTTTAGGGAACTTCCCGGTGCAAGGATACGAAACATGGACCAAATGACGTCGAAGTGGACAGATTTGAACGGGAAAATTAGCAAGTTCAACGCTTGGACCAAATGACGTCGAAGTATTGCCGAATGTACAAAAAGAGAACTTTTCCACACGTGGCGGCATGGGAAGTTGCGAGACATCACCCGAAGTGGGTCCCCGTTGAGTTGGTTGACACGCATGGTCCTAGTCCCCTTAAAGTGTTGTTTGTTTTTTCATTTTTTATGTTTGAATAATATTATTGCTGGAAAATTATAGATATGATATGATTATTAAAGTGTTGTTCGTTTTTTTCTGAAAAGTTATGCGCAGGCTCTTCTGTCTATGCCACGCACATCATGCGTAGACATTGCCACACGCTACTGTTTGTTTTTTCAAAGACGTTTCATTATAAAACGTCTGCGCGAACTCTTCTTGGTGCAGACTTAGCGCAACCATTTCTAAGATCTTCTATGGTCTGCAGAAAGTTAAACACCACCACAGTCCACCACCACCACAGTCCACCACCACCACCACCGTCCACCACGATCGTCCATCACCCACTACCGTCCATCACCATTACCACCGTCCACCACCCACCACCACCGTCTACCACCATCACCGTCCAGCACCAGCACCACCACCCACCACCACCGTCCGTACACCACCATTAGTTTATTTTAGAAGTCTGCATATGTTAAAAAACAAACAACCTTCTTCTTGCAGACTGTAGAGGTTTGGTCCATTTCTTCTTCTACAGATGTCTGCAGATGTTGTCCGTAGACTGCAGACATTTTACCTATTAAAAAACAAACAACACCTAAGTAACCCATGCTAAATCACAAGAACTTTTGACTGATCTCGTAACACACACTGTGGCGGTGGCGGTTCATGCTGAAAGGCGGCGACGAGCGTTGGTGGTTGCAGACTGATTCGTGTGTGGCCGGCGTTCGAGGATTCTGCCGAACAACGATTTATCCAGAACGATTTATGGTGAAGTTGAGGGTGGGTTTGGGTGTTTAAACGTGAAATCGTGAGTTCTTGTTTAGTTATGCTCGGATTCAACCGAAATGGTTAGATTCAATTCGTTGGAGGCGTCTGCAACTCGCCGGACTCAAAGATGTATCCCGTACTTGAAAGGTAACTCAAAAGACGTATTATATATTGCTATTTTTGAAAAAAAAAAATTGGTCAACCGACATTTTTGTTAAGTTTCCCTTAAAACTAAGTTTTCGGTTTTTTTACCCGTATTGCCCAACGGATTTCCCACGACATTTGAATATTTATTATTATGTTTCCTTTTAGGATTTTGTAAGATTCATTGGTAATCACGAGACGACAAGTAAACAAAATTTTTAATACCTTTTCTTTTTGAATTTGTAGTTTACTGTCAGTGAACTTTTACTGGAGGGAAATCAATACGAATTCACTGACCACATCTGAAAAGCAAGAAATGCAATCTTATTCAAACACTAAGACTGAGTGTAGTGGGGCAACCTTTTGAGTGGGCGTCTTGCGACACGTGGCGCCACGTCACATAAGAGGATTTTGACCAAAAAAGGGGTAGTGGGGCAACCTTGCTGGGTGGGGCGTCTTGCGACACGTGGCACTCATTTAATTTTGATTTTTTTTATGTTAAAAATATAAAGTGTTATATTTTTTTATAAAATTATTGATACTCATTAAATAAAATAACCAACATACAACTTATTCATTAAAAAACATACAACAATACACATCTACTACTCATCGTCACTAACGTACTTGTTTAGGTCGAGGTCGACTACATTGTAATTATCTTCATCCTCGTTATCTCCTTCATCCTCGTTAACGAGTTCCGCCTCGTATCCTGGTTGTTTGTTGTCCCATAGGTGATCGATCAAGTCATACATAAGCATGGTGTGTTTCTGTCTATTCTTTATATCCATTATGTTCTCGAGTCGTGTCTCCGATGATACTTCTTGTGTCCAATACTCCGGGAACAATGAAGGGTCATTCTCATTGTAATCTTGGCAAATGGCTTTGTCTTCGTCTTCCAATATCATGTTATGCAAAATAATGCATGTGTAAATGACGTCATGCATTTTTTCCTTTGTCCAGTATCTTGCTGGATAATTGATGACGTGCCATCGCTTTCGAAGAACTCCAAACGCTCGCTCGATATCTTTTCTTGCTGATTCTTGTTTTCTCGTGAAATATTTTCTTTTAAGATCAATAGGCTCGGTGAACGTCTTTACGAACGTTGCGTACTCCGGATAGATACCGTCAGTTAAATAATATCCGCGTTTGTAGTAATTATCGTTCGCATAAAACGCTGAAGTTGGTACCAACCCGTTTATAATCTCTTCGAGAACCGGCGAAGACTCAAACACGTTGATGTCGTTGTGAGAACCTTGTTGACCAAAATATGCATTCCATATCCAAAGATCATAAGATGCAACCGCCTGCAATATTAACGACGGTTTGCGAATGTCGCCTCTAGTATGTGTACCACGCCAAGCGGTAGGGCATTGTTCCCACTTCCAGTGCATGCAGTCCATGCTACCGATCATACCGGGGAAACCGTGAACGTGCTCATGCACTTCGTACATCCTTTGGAGATCACTCCAAGTCGAACGTCGTAAATAAGCCGGCCCATACAACTCAATCGCACCTATATAATTTTAATTTAAATATGTATACGAACATTGACAGTAACATATAAAAAAATTGACGCTAAAGTTAAATATATAAAAAAATTGAAAACAAAATTTACTAAATATACCTTTACAAAAGTGTATGAGTGTGTCTCGCGCAGTCTTGGAAGACATTCTCAGGTACTCGTCAAATGAATCAACGCTTGTGCCATATGCAAGTTGTCGGATGGCCGCAGTACACTTTTGTAACGAAGTAAAGCCAAGATACCCACGAGCGTCATACTTTTGTTTGAAATAATCATAATCTTCCTCCATGTCGTTTGTAATACGGGTAAATAGACGTTTACTCATGCGAAAGCGACGTCTAAATATCTTCGCGTCACATACCGGCTCCTCCCCGAAATAGTCTTGCATCAGCCGTTGTTGTCCTGCGGCACGATCCCGCATAATATAATTTCTTCTTCTAATCAGTGGGTCATCCGTTTCATTGTCCTCGCTAGCAACGTGAACCATTAAATTGATCGTTGTCATTACCGCCTCGTTGATGGCTTCTTCAAATTCATAAGAACTAGATGAAGTTGTATCGTCGTCGGATGAGGATGACGAAGGGACGTTGAACTCCATTTGTGGTTCCAAAAAAACAAAATGGTTATGTTGAAAGAATGTAGTTTTAGAGTGTGTTTTGTTGTATATTTTTAGAGTGTGTTGTGTTGTATGGTAGATGTATATATATATATATATAGTAATTTGGTTAAAAAAAAACATAAAATTTAGTCAATATATCCGTTGGAATACAACGGCTATATGTTTGAATTGTGTGTTGAGTGGGCGACGAGAAGAGGTTGGGCAAGAGGGGGTCGCCACCCAAGTCGCCCCCGAGGGCGGTGTTCCAGGCGATATCAGGCGACCTGGGGGTGGGAGTCGCCCCACTACACTCAGTCTAAGGGCAGGCGGGGTGGTGCGTGATACCACCCCATCACTCGTTAATCTATCACTCTACACCGCCGCTGCCCCTTTCTATCACTCGTTAATCTATCACTCGTTGAGTGTATAACGCGTTGCAAATCAAAAAATGGAATGTGTGTCTTGTACATTGTGCATTAATATTTGTACATTGGAATCTCTATCACTAGTGATACCACCCCCACTACATTTCTATTATTAGTGATAGAATATTGGGTGCTGACATGACATGATTTGATTGGGTGCTCCCATCACTAGAATCTATCACTAGTGAACCACCCCTCCTCCCCTAAGACAAGGATTACCGACGAGCAATGTGAAACCAAATATTTTTAGTAGTCTTCGGATTTGTTCTATCCATCGATGACTTTTTCTTCCTTGAATATATTTCCTATAAGTGGTGGGATCTTTGAGGTAAAAACGACATTTCAGAAAAAGTTAAAACGAAATGGATAATTAACATTATTACTAGATGGTAGTGTAATTATTTCTTAGTCATAATTTGATAACTGTGTAGTATTTCGATTGTTTATATATTGGAGATTTATTAGCTAGCATTATCCTGTTTATGATGCTGTCATGATACATATAAAAAAATAAAGTTAACATCATGAAATCACATATAAAATATGAGACTTTTACTTGATTTGCAAACTATTAATAGCTGCCAAAATCCTTTACCCATACCGACCTTTCTTGGTTATCATATATCAATAACACCAAAATCCAAATGCGAACCCATAACCTCTGGCCCCTTTTTGGAATGGACCAATTAGACCCACTAGCTTTTTTGATTCTTAAATAAATGTAGAAACACATTTCCTTAACCAGATATTTTTTATTCTTAAATAAATGTAGAAAAAACATTTCCTTAACTAGATAAGTAGGGTCTTCTTTCTTGGTCATGGACACAACATATTGGGTTTCTAGCCCTTTAGGTCTATTTGGTACGTAGTAATGAAAACGACAAGTGAATAGAATGGTTGAGATATTGGGATGGACCATTATCATTTCATTCTCTTGTTTGATTACCATGTGCGAATAAAATAATCATTAGTTTGTGTTGTTTGGTAGGAATAAAATCGACGGGTGAGTGGTGGTGGTGGGCAACAACGTGCAGGGTCGCGGCCGCGATGGGTGGCAGTGGTGGGTGGTGCCGGTGGCAGTAGGGGTGACGGTGGTGGTGGGTTGCAGGTGGAAGTGGCGGGCGGTGGTGACGTCAGGTTGTGGTTGTGGTGATGATAGGTGGTGGGATGGTGGTGGTTACGATTAAAGGTGAAAGAGGGAACAGAATGAAAATAAAAACAGGACAGATAGATAGAATGAATGTTAAGTGTTTAGAGGGAATGAGATCTTTTGTCTAATAGGTGATTTTATTCTACTTACTAACAAAAATACACTCTTTTTTATTATTTCACAATTGTCCATTCCATTTCATCACTTATTCTTGATATCAAACACCATCTTAGACCTGTATAGATGGAATTATTGTTGTAGCATTTAGCCTCTCATATCATTAATGTCTACCCATCTTGGTATTATTTCTATGTTAGTGTGAGCCTTAAGGGGTCTAGGCCTACCCTTTTCTATCTTTAGAAGTCCGTTATTGAAAAATATTATCTCTATTTGATTGGTTCCCTCCTTATTTTTTCCCTTGCGTAGGGCATCAGAGGCGCAAGAGCAATAGAAGGGTTTTTTTTTTTTTTTTTTTTTTTTTTTTTTTTTTTTTTTTTTTATCTTGCAATCAACAACAGAGGGGAATCAAGGGATCAACATTCGTCTCAGATTCGGAATTGGTAAGTATTGTGTTTCCATATGCCTATAACTCCAATATAATGTAGTAATTCTTCTTTATATGCCGTTTATGTGTAAGAACGGTTTTTGTTGGATTTATTGTCCTTATTTGGTGAAAATTAATTTGTTTTTTTATGCGTAAGAATTGTAATTTTAATTTCTAATATTTCCGGCTACCAAATTTAAATGTTTAAGTTCCGTCACTAAGTAGTAGAGTCATCTCATCCATGACCTTTGCACTAAAAACGCGTTGTAGATAATTGGGGCGGGGTATTCTTTAGATGAAGAGTTGGCACAAGTCTCTAGCCGCATGTTGATAATTGTACATAATTTTTAATGAAGAAATATGGTTAAAATATATGAATATGATGTAAGATTAAATATATTATGTTTAATATTTAATCTATAGCCATCTTAATCATTTACATTATAGAGATCAAAATATATTAGAACCTATTATTTAATTAGTTGGTAATTGTTGATGGACCATATTACCCTTAGTAACTAATTAGGTTTCCTCCTGGGTGCTTATATAAGGAGAGTTATGTGGAGGTTTAAGGGTTACTCAGTTTCACAATTCACACCCCATAAGCCATAACATCATCACGAAACCTCCTCTCCTAAACCGATACCCTTTTCGGTTTCTAAGTCACCATCATCAGTCAGCACCCTAAGGAGGAACCGAATCAAGATGACAGGCATGTCGAACTCTCTCACAGGATTCTCCTCTGCACTATCTGCTGTGACAGGTATGATTTATCTGTTTTCCTTCATGAACAAACAGAACTGAACCAACATGTGGTATCAGAGCATATGTTGATTAGTCAGTTCTGTTTTCGTATCCATAATTCTGGGATTGAAACTTGGAAAACGGAATTTTGAAACCTTTAAAAACATAACAGCCGATTTCGAGTTCATCATGTTGCGACTCCAGATCTCTGATTTTCGATGAAAAGGTCATTTATTTGTTCACCGAATTAACTGGATTATAATTTTAGCCGAAATCTGTTTAGTAAAATTATTAAAATTCAGGTTTCGGGTTCCAGAATTTTATTTTTTATGATTAGGGTTCATCATGTTCATGAGAAAATTCGAAGATTTCTATTATGTTTTGGAATGATTTAGGATTAATGGGTGTTTTTTCCATGTTTGATCTAATTTTATCTTTTAATTTTATTCGAAACTGTTATTAGATAAACAGTTATTATTTTTCGAAATATGTTGATAAAATTAGATCACTTTAAAACAGGAAATAATATCCCATAATCCCTTAGATTTCGAATTTTCGGTTATGATATCAAATTAACAGCTGTTAGCGAGGTTGCTACTCGAGACCACGAGGTTGCTACTCGCAACCATGAGGTTGCTACTCGCAACCATGAGGTTGCTACTCGCAACCATAACGTCATTAGTCGAGACCATGAGGTTGCTACTCGCAACCATAACGTCATGACTCGCAACCATGAGGTTGCTACTCGCAACCATAACGTCATTAGTCGCAATCATGAGGTTGCTACTCGCAACCAGAATGTCATCACTCGCAACCATGAGGTTGCGACTCGCAACCATAACGTGACTAGTCGAAACCGTAGTTGCGACTCGCAACCATAACGTGATTAGTCGAAACCGTAGTTGCGACTCGCAACCATAACGTGACTAGTCGAAACCGTAGTTGCGACTCGCAACCATAACGTCATTAGTCGAAATCGTGGTTGCGACTCGCAATCTCATTATTTTAAGCTGTTTAAATGTTTAAATGCGACTCGCACAAGGTCTTATTGATCGCACAAGTTCGATCCGCGCTAACGAGTGGTTTGCTATTAAATAAATGGTTTTGTAATTTACTTAGTTAATTAATCAGAATCAGATAATGTAATGTTTTACAAAACCAGAAATAGCTTAACTTGAATGAGCTTTTGATATATCATTTCTGGCCAAAGCTGACTTGATACATCTACTTATCATTCAAGTATTACGAAAGCTATGCTAAGTGTGCATCATAAGCATGAATGTTTTAATATCTGGCCAAAGCTGATTTAATTCTTTCATAGATGGCATACTTAGCAAGTGCATAACTAAAGTGATTGTTTCAATTTCTGGCCAAAGCTGATTTGTTACAACCACTTTGCACATATGCTTAAATGATTACACTTCTGGCCAAAGCTGTTTTGTTTTCGTTTAAGTAGAATTTTTTAGTTAAGTCTATTATTTTGATGTTAGTAATAGACATTATCACAGCTTCATTATGTAAAATGGTCATTATTTTGCCTGCCTTAGTTTAACGTGCCCATAGATCACATTAGAATTTCTTCCTTAGTATCATAACTTGCTCATCTTATTTCCACTATCAGCACCCAACTGCGGGATTCCACCTTTGACTGGTGATAACTTTGCTGCATGGAAGGATGCTCTCATGCTTACTCTAGGATTGCTTGATTTTGATTATGCTCTAAGAGAGAAAAAGCCAGCGGACCTTACCACTCAAAGCACTGCTGCTGAGCAGTTAACTCATGAAAAGTGGACTAGGTGTAACCGCATGTCTCTCATGTTTATGAAGCAATCCATAAGCAATGCAATCAGGGGAGCTATTCCTGATTCTGAAGATGCTAAAACCTACTTGGAACATGTGGAGGCTCAGTTCAAAGGGACGTCTAAGGCGCACGCTAGTACTCTTATTCTTAAGCTGGTGACAACTAAGTATGATGGGAGGAGTGGCATTCGCGAGCACATCATGATGATGAATGACATGGCCAATAAGCTGAAGGGGCTGGAAATGGAAATCAGTGATGGTTTCCTTGTTCATTTCATCATTACTTCGCTTCCTTCTTCCTTTGAAGCATTCAAGATCAACTACAACACTCAGAAGGAAAAGTGGACGATGAGTGAGCTGGTCGCTATGTGCGTACAGGAGGAGGAGCGTATGAGGATGGATCGCCATACTGATGTTGCAAACTTTACTACCTCCAATCCTAAGAAAAGGAAGCACAATTATCAGAGGAAGGATGCTTCTAAAGTCCATAAGTCTAATCCTAACACTAATGCAAGTGCACCTTCCAGCTCTAAGAACTCCTTAGGCAGTATCCGCTGCAAGTTCTGTAAAAAGACAGGACATATGCAGAAGGAATGCCCTGATTTTAAGGAGTGGCTGGCTAAGAAAGGTAACTGTCACACCCTCAAAATCCACACGCGGAGTATTACCGCGAGGCGTGTGACGACCAGGATCTTAGCCACTAATTATTTTGAACGGATTAGTTATTGTTAAAAACATTAGCATATTTAGTGACCTAATTTAAATTTTTTCAAAACAGAGTTTAAGTTCACAGCGGAAAGGGGAAGAGAACGCATCGTAATTGAAACCACAAGTTTATTAACATGTTACTTACAAACCACGCACTCCATCCGATTGCAACGTCCGTCCAAAGCTGTATCGAGCAACCTGCAAAGCATGCAGTAGAGTGTCAACATAACGTTGGCGAGTTCACGTGTTTGCAGTTTTCCAGTTTTAATTCCAAAAACTTGTTTTAACCAGTTAATTTACTCGTTTATACAAGCCATGGGGAGCTACCCCATAAGTAAGCGACTAAACTGTTTTTCCAATACCGAACACTAGGTAACCGTTTGCGTTTCCGCAGGATGCCCCGATGTCAATGTTCTATCATCATTGACGGATGCCTGGGTACATTAGTTCACGACCGATCCCATACCATGGCACGGTGTGAGGTTGGTAAGACCTAAATAGCGCTATCAACTAATAACCCGTTCGCCTGGCCCCGGCGACTAATCGGTATTATGTAGTAGGGACTTGAGTGATAGAGTTTCGTTTAGTGTTGCTTGTTGCATTTCCGTATAAACAGTAATTAACTAAAATGTTCCCAATAACCAGGGAAGGAAAGTAAGTTGTACCCCTCATAAGGGGGTAGTGTTGTTACCCGTATCCCACACAAGGAGATAGAAATACCGCATCCCGCATAAGGAGATAGTAAGCAATTCCAAACCAGGAATAGTTGTTTCGTTCCGTTTCCCAACCACCGGGAATGCATGCTTTAAGTAAAAAGTAGTGAACTCACCTTTGCTTTGCTCGGTAGTCAATTTACTTGTGTTACGTTAGTCAACCATACCCTATTATGGTTATTAAATATTTATTAGGTTCGTATGCAAGTAATGTCACGCACAGACTACACGTACCTAACACATAACACGTAAGTCACACTAGCATATACGTTATTGGGCCTATCCTAACATATGAGCAGTTAAACACTAGCAGCACATAGTCCAGTTAAGCAATGGCGAATAACACATAGTCCAAAACAGGTTATCACATAGTGCGGCCCAATAACGGAGTCAAACAGCCCAGTCGAAACTAGGCAGTCTCGACTCGAGACTAGGAGATGTCGAGTCGCAACCAGGAGATTCCGAGTCGCAATCTAAGTGGTCTCGAGTCATGCACTTCTGAGTCGCTACTTTGAGGTCTCGAGTCAGGCTTGGGTCGAGATCAGAAGGTCTCGAGTCGCATCCATGACGGTCTCGAGTCCTTTCATGTGAAGTGCCTGGTTTTCGGGTTGCCAACATAATGGTCTCGAGTCGCAACCGTAGGTTCTGACTCGCAACCAGTGCTGACGTTTCTAGAACCCTTATGCAAATTGGTACTATCCAATCAAATTTCCTTAACATGCTCTACCATATCGCACGGTCATCAAATCAGATCAAAACAAAAATTTCAAATATCCATAGCACATCATGTTCATAAATCAAAACAGGTCCAATTCATATCTAATACAATGCTTAAGATACCAAAATGATTTATATCATATTATGCAGGTTTTTACATCTATTCATATTGACAGCAGAATTGAGAATATCATACAAGTCACAGCTTCCATTTAACATGAATAATCTCTCAATATTCTACTGTTTGGATATTGCCATAAATTACTCATCAATAATCATTTATTTATAACATTATTTCATTAATCGATCCTGTTTCAGTTTGGCCATCGAGTGTGCACAAAAATCCGAAATTAAAGCTCATATCTAAGTCCTAACCTAACAAATCAACAACCAAGTCTATAACCATTATTTCAAAAATAAACAAGTTCGTTGCCATCATTCCATTAAACCCCCTATTATCAACATATGTATCAACACATATTTAAAACTTTAACCTAAACAATCATTTGTATCTAGAACAGCTTATGAAAAACATTTTAAAACATGCTTCTACATCTTAATTACACTAGCTCAGTCCACAAGTATGCACAAGGTCAAGAACCACAAGAGATACCAATAATAATTACATGCTGTTCTAGAATCACAAAATGCAGATTATTACAACATACTGACCGAGGGTTTGTGACGCAACTAGGTCTGTGTGCTGCTGCCAAGGGGTTCCACCACCACCCATGCTGCTGTTGCCTTCTCTGTCGCCGGCGCCGTTAGCCGGAACCACCTCCATCGGCACCAAACCCCCAAACCCGAGCTGCAAAGGGGCTTGAACTGACCCGAAACGGAATACGGCTCCCGATCTGCTCCACACCACTGCGCCGCCACCGTTGATTCTCTCTCTCTGTGTTTCCGTTGTGTGCTGCTGTACGCCACCACCGGTTGGTGGTGGCCGGTCGTCTGCTCGAAGCAAAACAGGGGCTGGGATGTGTGTGCGAGGGTGATGAAAGGAGGGAAGGTTAGGTGTGCTCGTTGGAGAAGAAGGGAGCGTCGGGATTTGCGGCTTGAACCGACCGGGATGTCGTCGCCGGTGGGTAATCTGGTGACCGGAGAAATGAGGGGTCAGGGAATTTGAGTGTTGCGCGGCTGCTCATTTGAAGGGAGCATTAGGGTTTTGCCCAAAAAAAAAAATGAGGGGGAAAGGGTTTAAGCTCATATTTATAGGATAGGGTTTTTAAGTTAGTTGGGTTGGGCCTAGCCCAAGTGCGTGAACCCGTTAAACGATTATGCGTCTCGCCAACGGACTGATCCGAGTTTATTTAAGTAATTAAGTGAATGAACTTCACGTCGCGGATTATTATAATTTTTATAAAAATAAATGACAATAATAATACTAGTAACAATAAATATTATTAGTGAATACGAGCATTAATAAGATGCTCGTCTCTCGACGATCAGGATCAAGGGTTCGAGTTGTCACATTCTCCCCATGTTACAGGAATTTCGTCCTCGAAATTTAAGCAAAAGTCACACGATTTTTTTTTTTGTTAATAACCTTATTGTTATATCTAATTACACGTAGTCCACGCAAGTTCACAGGATGAACATCTAAGCCACATAGCACATAATATCACACAGCACGGATGTAAGCCACATAGCACATAATATCACACAGCGCATGAAATCACATAGCCTTAGATTCACAAAGTCGTATGTATCTCACACAGTACGGATTTTCACACACTTAACTATAACATCCAAGAAACGTACAGGAAAACCCGAAGTGTCACATTATCCCCAAGTTCAAGAAATTTCGTCCCGAAATTTTGCGCGCAGCCACTGACAAGCTAGTGTGATTAAACGTTTTCGTGGGGAGTCACATCATCCCCTTGTTGGCTTGGAATTTCTTCCCGAAATTCAATTGTAGCTTCAGTGCTGGAAGTAATGTTTGTAAACAACCGGGGATACATGCTGGTTTTCCCGTTCCCAGGTAAACTCTGGGTCACGGCGTGAGTTCCACGAACTCCGCCTGTTGGTCACACTACGCTCGAGGGTTTTGATTTCTTGATCCTTGATCTCAGCCGGTTCCTCAACGAAGCGTAGTTTGTTGCTGATCACGAGTTCCTAAAAAGGAATTAACAAGTGTTTCATCTAACAGACACTTCTTCTGATTAGGCATGTGAAAGACGTTGTGTACCGCACTCGGCTCTTCAGGCAGGTTTAGTCTATAACAACCTTACCGATCCTCTCGGTAATTTCGAACGGTCCAACATATCGCAGATTAAGTTTGCCCTGTTTGTCAAAACGTACCACACCCTTCCAGGGTGAAACTTTAAGTAGAACCCAGTCTCCGACTCGGAGTTCTAGGGGTTTCCTACGCTTATCCGCGTAGCCTTTCTGACGGTCTGGAGCTGCCGCCATGCGTTGTCTGTTCTGGGCAATCCTACCCGTTGTGTCAAGTGCAAGTTCTGGGCCGGTAATTTGGCTTCCGCCCAACACAGGGGTGACCGGCATCTGCGTTCGTGCAATGCCACAATTGATGCTGCCTGAATGCCAATGCGGTAGCAGTAGTTGGAAGAGATTCTTCAAAGGGAAGTGTCACTCGCGTCCAAGGACGATAATACATGTTCTCAGCATGCGTTGGAGTGTTTGGATGGTGCGTTTGGCCTGACCATCTGTTTGCAGGCGATGAGTGATGCTCATGCCTAACTGTGAGCCAAAGGTTTTTGTATTTAGTCTGAGACGAATCGGATACAGAACGTAGGTTTCGATCAAAAGTGACAGAAGTTGGCACTCTGTGCCCCCACAGCTACTTCTATTAAGTAGATGGTTGTAGGTTCGGAAACTTATCGGTTTCTTTGGTTGCGTGGCGTTACTAGCAGACATTTCATCAATGCCTTGGATAGGATAGAGTAAGATAGAAGCACCTTGTAAATCATTTTCCAATCGTTGGAGTTGCGGGTATTTGAGCATTCCTAGGGGACGCCCCTTTCGATTTCAAATCATGAGGGGTTGCGTATATGGTCGAGAAATGCGGGCTTCGCGACGTTAAAAGTCGGTGCATTGAAAACTTTGCGCAAGGCGGTTCATGTCGTAGAAGTACCAGGGTAAAGCGTAGGAGTCGTCCTGATTCCCACTGGTTTTCGGAATAGGTTTGGACGTCGTCGGAGGAAACAATTGTAGGATGGAATAATTTCGAGTGTCGTAATCCAGGTGTTGATTGTATCGAGTTCGAAGAACAGTGCTTGCGATACCCGTTACCCCCGAGCTATCCTTGGCTCGTCGCTCCAGCGGGTAACATTTGCCGGAAGTAGTTCGTCCAAACGGAGATTCGTGCAGAGTAGATAAGGATCATGGAATCCGTGAATAATAACACGAGTAGGGAGATAATGCAAGAGGGGTAGTCATAACTGCTGCTTTCAACTTGAGACAAAACATGAAGGCTTTGGGATCGGCAATAGGGATTTATCTAACGTCGATGAGGTAGCTGGTCGTACGCAAGTTGTATATAGTTAGAAGTATGTTGCTTGCCGATATGGGGCGTTACGTCAATGTGGTTAGCACCATAAGAAACGGCTATAGAGGGATGATCGTCGTGTGGGTTTGTAGGTTTAAGGGTCTACTGAGACATATGGCAAGAGGTAATTCTTCGAATCGGTAAGAATCCAAGTTCGAGCGGATTGTTCTAAGTCGCGCGAATGAGTTTGGAGTAGCGCTCGCGTCGTCGAGGGGGTTTCTATGTGAAATTGCAAAAACAGGTTTTCGAGATGTACGATTGAAAGAACACGTTGCTGAATTTCAAAGGCTAAAAGTTTGTCGACTGAAGGTCGAGGTTGTTGGATTCACCAACTGATGAGAGATCTGGTCAAGGTTTCTACACGAATAAACATGGATGTCGTGATAAAGAAACGATAGAAGCGGGGATACCATCTGAGCAATAAACGCGGGTTCGTACGAAAGCTAGCGAAAGGATTCACCGAATCAGAAAAGTCGTCAAGGAATACGGTTCTGGCAATTGGGGAATAAGGTAAGCATCGGGACCACCGTAATGTCGGTGGGTTGACTGGCTCGTATCGCCGTCTAGCTACGCCTTTAAATACGCTGGTTTGTAAGAAAGATGTCACCTTGCTGGGCTTTGGAGCGTGTTGTGGTATAGGGTTCAACTTAAATAAGGAATAACCATGTAACGAGGAATTAGGGGAGATAACTTCGCAGTCGATGGAAAGGTGATACCATTGCGGGCACCACAATAAGAAGCATACACTATGCATGCTTTTCGTGTTCGAGACGTGCAAACAGAAACCCGAAAAGTGTAGACTCACTAGAATGCTTCTAGAATTCAGATAATCAGTCGTGTGAGGGAACAAGTCTCACTACTTAAGTTGGGAAAAGAAATATGCAAGTAAAAAGGATGCGAATGACGTCGTCATTCCTACTAATATCCCCTGATGTAGGGGTGGCTCCCCTTCGTCGATTCATTTTTATAACTTCTCTATGCGCCTCGTAGCAGGCCCGTCCTGTGCAGGTCTATCGAGTGGACGTCCCTCGCGTCGATTTGCTGTCCAGGGATGATATAAGGAAAATACGTGGACGAGGCCTTGGAATAACTGGTTCCTTGCCCTTAGTGTATGGTGGTTTCGAACCAGGTTTAGGAGGACTCGCTCCTGTTTATCATGCAACACGCTAGCCTACCCTTCGTATGTTCCACTGTGTTAAATACTAAATATACGCATACATACTAACACATATATGCTTTTTATACACATACACACATGCATGTTCACACACATAAGTTACGCACAAGTAATTGACGTTAGCCTACCATTACCAGGTGAGCATCTGTGGTTGACGAACCTTGCAATCCGGAGTGTGGTGTCGTTGTGGTTTCCACTAAAGAACGGTTATAGTCTGGTTTTCATATAAAAATATTTTATTTCCCAAACCAAAAATATTTTATATAAAAAAACCTAGTTCGCTATAACCAATGGCTCTGATACCAATCTGTCACACCCTCAAAATCCACACGCGGAGTATTACCGCGAGGCGTGTGACGACCAGGATCTTAGCCACTAATTATTTTGAACGGATTAGTTATTGTTAAAAACATTAGCATATTTAGTGACCTAATTTAAATTTTTTCAAAACAGAGTTTAAGTTCACAGCGGAAAGGGGAAGAGAACGCATCGTAATTGAAACCACAAGTTTATTAACATGTTACTTACAAACCACGCACTCCATCCGATTGCAACGTCCGTCCAAAGCTGTATCGAGCAACCTGCAAAGCATGCAGTAGAGTGTCAACATAACGTTGGCGAGTTCACGTGTTTGCAGTTTTCCAGTTTTAATTCCAAAAACTTGTTTTAACCAGTTAATTTACTCGTTTATACAAGCCATGGGGAGCTACCCCATAAGTAAGCGACTAAACTGTTTTTCCAATACCGAACACTAGGTAACCGTTTGCGTTTCCGCAGGATGCCCCGATGTCAATGTTCTATCATCATTGACGGATGCCTGGGTACATTAGTTCACGACCGATCCCATACCATGGCACGGTGTGAGGTTGGTAAGACCTAAATAGCGCTATCAACTAATAACCCGTTCGCCTGGCCCCGGCGACTAATCGGTATTATGTAGTAGGGACTTGAGTGATAGAGTTTCGTTTAGTGTTGCTTGTTGCATTTCCGTATAAACAGTAATTAACTAAAATGTTCCCAATAACCAGGGAAGGAAAGTAAGTTGTACCCCTCATAAGGGGGTAGTGTTGTTACCCGTATCCCACACAAGGAGATAGAAATACCGCATCCCGCATAAGGAGATAGTAAGCAATTCCAAACCAGGAATAGTTGTTTCGTTCCGTTTCCCAACCACCGGGAATGCATGCTTTAAGTAAAAAGTAGTGAACTCACCTTTGCTTTGCTCGGTAGTCAATTTACTTGTGTTACGTTAGTCAACCATACCCTATTATGGTTATTAAATATTTATTAGGTTCGTATGCAAGTAATGTCACGCACAGACTACACGTACCTAACACATAACACGTAAGTCACACTAGCATATACGTTATTGGGCCTATCCTAACATATGAGCAGTTAAACACTAGCAGCACATAGTCCAGTTAAGCAATGGCGAATAACACATAGTCCAAAACAGGTTATCACATAGTGCGGCCCAATAACGGAGTCAAACAGCCCAGTCGAAACTAGGCAGTCTCGACTCGAGACTAGGAGATGTCGAGTCGCAACCAGGAGATTCCGAGTCGCAATCTAAGTGGTCTCGAGTCATGCACTTCTGAGTCGCTACTTTGAGGTCTCGAGTCAGGCTTGGGTCGAGATCAGAAGGTCTCGAGTCGCATCCATGACGGTCTCGAGTCCTTTCATGTGAAGTGCCTGGTTTTCGGGTTGCCAACATAATGGTCTCGAGTCGCAACCGTAGGTTCTGACTCGCAACCAGTGCTGACGTTTCTAGAACCCTTATGCAAATTGGTACTATCCAATCAAATTTCCTTAACATGCTCTACCATATCGCACGGTCATCAAATCAGATCAAAACAAAAATTTCAAATATCCATAGCACATCATGTTCATAAATCAAAACAGGTCCAATTCATATCTAATACAATGCTTAAGATACCAAAATGATTTATATCATATTATGCAGGTTTTTACATCTATTCATATTGACAGCAGAATTGAGAATATCATACAAGTCACAGCTTCCATTTAACATGAATAATCTCTCAATATTCTACTGTTTGGATATTGCCATAAATTACTCATCAATAATCATTTATTTATAACATTATTTCATTAATCGATCCTGTTTCAGTTTGGCCATCGAGTGTGCACAAAAATCCGAAATTAAAGCTCATATCTAAGTCCTAACCTAACAAATCAACAACCAAGTCTATAACCATTATTTCAAAAATAAACAAGTTCGTTGCCATCATTCCATTAAACCCCCTATTATCAACATATGTATCAACACATATTTAAAACTTTAACCTAAACAATCATTTGTATCTAGAACAGCTTATGAAAAACATTTTAAAACATGCTTCTACATCTTAATTACACTAGCTCAGTCCACAAGTATGCACAAGGTCAAGAACCACAAGAGATACCAATAATAATTACATGCTGTTCTAGAATCACAAAATGCAGATTATTACAACATACTGACCGAGGGTTTGTGACGCAACTAGGTCTGTGTGCTGCTGCCAAGGGGTTCCACCACCACCCATGCTGCTGTTGCCTTCTCTGTCGCCGGCGCCGTTAGCCGGAACCACCTCCATCGGCACCAAACCCCCAAACCCGAGCTGCAAAGGGGCTTGAACTGACCCGAAACGGAATACGGCTCCCGATCTGCTCCACACCACTGCGCCGCCACCGTTGATTCTCTCTCTCTGTGTTTCCGTTGTGTGCTGCTGTACGCCACCACCGGTTGGTGGTGGCCGGTCGTCTGCTCGAAGCAAAACAGGGGCTGGGATGTGTGTGCGAGGGTGATGAAAGGAGGGAAGGTTAGGTGTGCTCGTTGGAGAAGAAGGGAGCGTCGGGATTTGCGGCTTGAACCGACCGGGATGTCGTCGCCGGTGGGTAATCTGGTGACCGGAGAAATGAGGGGTCAGGGAATTTGAGTGTTGCGCGGCTGCTCATTTGAAGGGAGCATTAGGGTTTTGCCCAAAAAAAAAAATGAGGGGGAAAGGGTTTAAGCTCATATTTATAGGATAGGGTTTTTAAGTTAGTTGGGTTGGGCCTAGCCCAAGTGCGTGAACCCGTTAAACGATTATGCGTCTCGCCAACGGACTGATCCGAGTTTATTTAAGTAATTAAGTGAATGAACTTCACGTCGCGGATTATTATAATTTTTATAAAAATAAATGACAATAATAATACTAGTAACAATAAATATTATTAGTGAATACGAGCATTAATAAGATGCTCGTCTCTCGACGATCAGGATCAAGGGTTCGAGTTGTCACATTCTCCCCATGTTACAGGAATTTCGTCCTCGAAATTTAAGCAAAAGTCACACGATTTTTTTTTTTTTGTTAATAACCTTATTGTTATATCTAATTACACGTAGTCCACGCAAGTTCACAGGATGAACATCTAAGCCACATAGCACATAATATCACACAGCACGGATGTAAGCCACATAGCACATAATATCACACAGCGCATGAAATCACATAGCCTTAGATTCACAAAGTCGTATGTATCTCACACAGTACGGATTTTCACACACTTAACTATAACATCCAAGAAACGTACAGGAAAACCCGAAGTGTCACAGTAACGATTATTTTATGATACTTGAGTCCTATAATTTAAGTGTTCCTGCTAATTCTTGGTGGTTTGATTCTGGTTCTATGGTTCATGTTACCAATTCTACTCAGGGATTCCTTTCAATCCGGAAGCTGGAAAGAAACCAAAGAACGCTTAAGGTTGGGGATGATCGAGAATTAGAAGTGAAGGCCATTGGAACATTACAATTAGTTATGAAAACTGGTTTATGTATTAAACTTTATGATACCTTATATGTTCCTGAGGTAACTCGGAACCTTGTATCAGGACCAAAGTTAGACATGGACGGTTTTATTGTTTCCCATGGTCATCGCCAACTCTCTATCCATTATGATTCTGTTCTTTATGGTACTGGTGTTCTGGATGGAGGTCTCTATAGATTAGAACTAGATGATGGCTTTTCCAAATCTTTGTTGTCATATAACATTAATGAATCACTCACAAAGATGGAAGAGAAACGAGACTTAGAGACTTCATCCATGTTGTGGCATCAGCGTTTAGGCCACATTTCTAAAGAGCGATTAAATCGTCTCGTAAAGGATGAAGTCTTACCTCCTCTCGATTTCTCTGATTTTGGAACATGTGTCAAATGTCTTAAAGGTAAAATGACATTAGCGAATAAGAAAGGTGCCACTAGGAGTTCTAATTTATTAGAACTCATTCACACTGACATTAGTGGTCCCTACCAAATCGCTGGCATAACAGGACATACTTCATTTATCACTTTTATTGATGATTATTCTCGTTACATGTACTTGTATCTCATTAAGGAGAAATCTGAATCTCTAACAACTTTTAAAGATTATAAGGCTGAAGTTGAAAAGCAATTAGATCGTCAGATTAAAGTTGTGAGATCAGATAGAGGCGGTGAGTATTATGGAAGACATACTGATGTGGGTCAAGCTCCTGGTCCATTTTATGAGTTTTGTAAGGGCCAGGGGATTGTGAACCAATACACCATGCCTGGTACACCTCAGCAGAACGGTGTCGCTGAAAGAAGAAACCGTACCCTTATGAACATGGTGCGCAGTATGTTAGCCAACACTAACTTACCATTATTCCTCTGGACTGAAGCGTTAAAAGCAGCTGTTCATATACTCAATAGAGTTCCTTCTAAGTCTGTCCCTAAAACTCCTTATGAACTTTGGACAGGAAGGAAACCGAGTCTTAAATATATGAAAGTATGGGGCTGCATTGCTGAAGCAAAACTTTACAATCCTTTCCTAAGGAAACTTGACCCTAAGACAGTTACCTGTTTCTTTATCGGGTACCCTGAGAACTCTAAGGGTTATCGTTTCTATTGTCCTTCCCATGTTACCCGTATTGTTGAAACCAAGCGTGCCGCGTTCCTGGAGAATTTCAAGGTCAGTGGGAGCAGTACCAACCCTTACGAAGAATTGCAAGAAGTACAAGACGCGGGGGGGAGAGACTCGTCGCTTACCATTACTCCGATTACTCCTCTTGTACCCAATGCAACTATTGTTCCTGAAGCTACTGCACCAACTGCAAATTCACCTCTACAATCAGAACCCATTATACCTCATGACGAAGGCACATCAAACGCTCAAAACCAAGACAACGCTGAACCCGATAATCCACTCAGGAGGTCATCCAGGAAAAGAAGGCCTCCTAATTGGGATGATTATGTTACCTACCTGACTGAAATGGATCCCGGAAAGCTCAATGATCCTATCTCTTACAATGAAGCCATTAGCAGTGATCAGTCTTCTGAATGGAATAAAGCAATGATTGATGAGCTTGATTCCATGAAGAAAAATGACGTTTGGGATTTGGTAGAATTACCCAACGGAGTCAAACCCGTAGGATGCAAATGGGTGTTCAAAACAAAACTGGATCCGAATGGGAACGTTGAACGCTACAAAGCGAGATTGGTTGCAAAGGGCTACACTCAGAAAGAGGGAATTGATTATCAAGAGACGTTTTCACCTGTCTCTCGTAAAGATTCATTAAGGATCGTCATGGCCCTAGTAGCTCATTTTGACTTAGAGCTGCATCAGATGGACGTTAAAACCGCTTTCCTTAACGGAGATTTGGACGAAGATGTTTACATGAAGCAACCTGAAGGCTTTGAGCCTGAAGGTCAGGAGCATCTAGTCTGTAAGCTGAAGAAATCCATTTACGGGTTAAAACAAGCATCACGTCAGTGGTACCTCAAGTTTGATGAAGTCATGAAGAAGCAAGGTTTTATGAAGAATCAAGTGGATCAATGCACCTACCTCAAGATGAGTGGGAGCAACTTTACTATACTTGTCCTTTACGTTGACGACATTCTATTGGCAAGTAATAGTTTAGACATGTTGCATGAGTCGAAGCGGCTACTCTCGCATAACTTCGACATGAAGGATCTCGGAGATGCATCTTACGTCATTGGCATCGAAATTCACCGAGATAGAAACAAAGGGATCTTAGGATTGTCCCAAAGGGCCTACATAGATCGTGTCCTTACACGGTATAACATGCAACAGTGCAAACCCTCCATCGCTCCAGTAGTTAAGGGAGATGTTTTCGGTTCGTTTTAGTGTCCGACAACAGAGGTTGAGAAGGAGCAAATGAGCCAGATACCTTATGCATCAGTAGTCGGGAGCTTGATGTATGCTCAAGTCTGTACTCGTCCAGATATCGCTTATATTGCTGGAATGCTAGGCCGTTATCAGACTAATCCTGGCCTAGATCACTGGAAAGCAGCTAAGAAGGTACTTCGATATCTGCAAGGGACGAAAGACTATAAGCTGACTTATAGAAGAAGTGATCATTTAGAAGTGGTGGGCTATTCTGATTCTGACTTTGCCAAATGCAAAGATGACAAGAAATCCACTTCGGGCTATATCTTTATGTTAGCAGGCGGCCCTATCTCTTGGAAGAGTCATAAACAACAGTTGACCACAACTTCCACAATGATGGCAGAGTACATTGCTGTCTATAACGCAACCTGTCATGGAATGTTGATTAGAAACCTGGTCACTGGACTCAAAATTGTTAATTCCATTTCTAGACCATTGAAGCTTTACTGTGATAATTCAGCTGCCGTTAGTTTCTCGAACAGTAACAGTTCGACTGGAGCTGGTTTATATCTCGATACGAAATATCTATTTGTACGTGAACGTGTTGAGGAAAATAATCTTTGTATCGAGTATATTAGTACTAAGGATATGCTTGCGGATCCGATGACTAAAGGTCTCCCTCCTAAGGTTTATGAAGAACATGTTCGGAATATGGGATTATGTAAAGACCTTATTTGAGCATATTGTACTAGCTTATGTTTTATGTTTAATGAAATTTCCTCAAGTTTGATTTTGTATGTCTATTAGAATATGTTCAACCGGTATAATGACATATAGACAAATAAAAGGTTACAAATCAAACAAAGGGCTTACGCGTATTTTGATCATGACGATTAGGTTTTAAATTAAGGCTATAGTATGATTAATGGGGGTCCTGAGTCGCATAATGATTCAACGGCTGTATTTCTCTGCTATAGTACTTGTTTAAGGCTAAAATGAGTGTTAACTCCTGATCAGGCTTAGCTAATACTCATAGTAAATGATTACTCGGCTAAGTGGGAGAATGTAAGATTAAATATATTATGTTTAATATTTAATCTATAGCCATCTTAATCATTTACATTATAGAGATCAAAATATATTAGAACCTATTATTTAATTAGTTGGTAATTGTTGATGGACCATATTACCCTTAGTAACTAATTAGGTTTCCTCCTGGGTGCTTATATAAGGAGAGTTATGTGGAGGTTTAAGGGTTACTCAGTTTCACAATTCACACCCCATAAGCCATAACATCATCACGAAACCTCCTCTCCTAAACCGATACCCTTTTCGGTTTCTAAGTCACCATCATCAGTCAGCACCCTAAGGAGGAACCGAATCAAGATGACAGGCATGTCGAACTCTCTCACAGGATTCTCCTCTGCACTATCTGCTGTGACAGGTATGATTTATCTGTTTTCCTTCATGAACAAACAGAACTGAACCAACATATGAGTGGTTCTTGTGTAACTTGAAAAGTATGTAACCAAACTGTAAAAACTAACACTTTCCCTTCAGGAGAGAGGATACATAATGTTATTGGCTAATCGTAAGGACCATATGCATGTGGGACCTTTACAAGCAGTGCCAAAATCCCTAATTTATGTGGCTAATATATATGAAACAGGCAAATGTGAAGAGACAACCATGGCCTCACATTCTTTAAGTTTCAACTTGCTCTTAGTTGAAATCTAATCTATTTTGGAGGTTTTGTGTCACTTTTTGGGAGTTTTCAAAATGGAATTATTGATGAGGTTAAATTCAAGCATCTTTTTCCCGCTGTATTAGACCCAATGATTTTGCCATATTGATCTTTTCTTTGGAGGAGGATCTTCCTTCTTATTTGGGGCACAAATATGTCGGACTAACTGTCGTTTACCTTGATACTTAATGGATTCTATGGATATTTATCTTACATCAAGACAAAATCCCAAAAACAGTCGCTTGTGTACTCTCTCCTTTCATTAGACGTTGACAAAGAATAGTTTCTAACACATATTCAACCAACTCGTACACCGTTATGATCGTTTGTGTCCGCAAATCCGTTCAAAGGGGCACATAAACGGACCGAAGACAACGCCTTGTTGAAGTGTTTCGCCTTGGTGCCAAGATATTCGCTCCATGTTACCGATCGGTAAAGTGGAGGGTGTACTTGGTCTGTTAGTTTTGAAAGAGGTGAAATTTGAACATTAGATGGTGGTCCGTAAAGATATGCCACTGACAACCGGTGTTGCGTCCGGTTCACCATGGCACGGTGAAGCACACTTGGGTACAAACCGTTGGATAGTATGTGGAGGAGGTCTCCCACATTGATCACAAGTGCACCAGGTATAGGTGGTACTGTGACCCAACCGGTTCCTTCCTTATGAGCCTGGAGTCCACTTGTGTTGTTTTGGTGAAGTATGGTTAAAAGGGTTGAATCGGTGTGAGCTGCTAGACCCATGGCTCGGTCAGGATCAGGACAAGCTGGGTATGAATTTAATTGTAAAGCCGGACATGACCTTTGTGTTGTAGCCCACTTCACATCTTCCATTGTTACACCCAATGACCCCAACATCAAAAACATGAGTTTTTGAGCTAATTTATTCATCTCTTCTTTATACTCTTCAATCACACAACTGCAAAAGATCAATCACCAATAATCAATTCCACCGTAATTACATTTCTTAAACAAATGTTAATACAAGATACAAGGATTATTAATTTATCCTTACCAGAATCGATTGTAACGGTTAGGCCAGAGTTTACGCGCATGTTCATATGCCGATCCGACTATGGTGAACCCTTCAGACCACATGAGTTTGGGAAAAAAGGCGGATATCCTCGCTACACCATAGCCTGAAACGCCATTAGGAGAACGAGCCGCTTTAAGCTTTTGCTGCATAGGAAGTGCAAACAGTTTTCTGCCAGCAGCCTCCATTTGTTCAAGTAAATTTGTAGGGACACCATGGTTGGTGACTTGAAACACACCCCAAGTTTTGCATGCATGGCCAACAAGTTCCATGGCATTTGGATCTTTGAGGTTTATTACAGGCACTTGATCAGGAGTCGAAGAGCTATAGGAAGGCAATTCGTCTAGTGATAACCATGCATGTGATTCTGGCAATTCTTTCATGGAGTTCAAGTCTAAATGTTTCTGGTTGATCATGGTGTAGGGTTTTGTATGCATGTTTTTGTGATGGTAAATAATGAACACTTGTTATGGGTAGAAAGAAGGAAAACTGGTGAGTGAAATGTGATGTGTGTACTGTATATAAAGGGATGAGTGCTATAAAGGGACAAAAATGGTGGGGTATATTATCATCGTCATCTTTTATGGTGTCTGTATATGGTGTCCGTTGTTTGCCCTTTGGTTGTAAGAGAATATTATACAATAGCAATTTAATAATTATCTTAAAGTTTCATATGATCAATCATTCGATCGACACTATATTTTATCATTTCTAAAACGCTTAACTGGCTATATAACGTGAATGGAGCATATATTTTCATCTATTTTAAACAGAGGTCATTGTGATGCATTAAATTAGCTAAGAAAACAAAACTTAGCCGCCAGTACTATTAATTCTTATTTCTTAGCCCGTTGGATAAAGCTTCTAAGATATAGTATGAACGTAGTTTTTTAAAAGATTTAGTTTTGCTATTTAAAAATGGTTAGCAGCGTAGCTTATTGCTCGTTTACCAACTATCTCGATGTAAATTCATATTCAGTAAATCAAGTATAATTGATTCAAAATAATAATAATAATAATAATAATAATAATAATAATAATAAAATCTTTGTCATATGTTCAAATTATATTTATTAATTAGAAATATTGTCACTAATACTCAAAATTACAGAAATTACCAAATGTAGGATTAAGGTAGCCTTTCTATGATTAAATCTCTTTTGGCAAACAACAACCTGTCACTACAATATTTTTCACCTGATACGTAGGTTTTTCCGACAACATGTGGGCATTTGCTTTGACGCTAAAATGTAAAATGGTTATCGCCAAAAGGTCGTCACAATTAACAATTATGTCCTGACAACATGTCGTCGGTCGCTATAGGGTTGACTCAAATATTATTTTGCCCAAAAATAAATGAAAAAAAAATCAACTAGTCCTGACGACATGTTGTTGCAACAAGCCGACCCAAACATAGTTTCATGATGAAATCATATAGTGAACAAATAATTACAAGGGATTCAACTCGGTACATTAGATCAATGTGGTGTCGCAGTGATGAAGATGGCTCACAATAGCGGGTCAATGGCAGGAGATGGTGGTGGCAAGACTGCGTGGTCGGAGAGGATGAATTTAGAGAGAGAACATCTTTGGAGATGAATGATCAACAATGAATTAGCAGGGAATGGCGGATGATATTATGGCTTGTAAATTCGATTCCGATGACATGTCATCGGCATCGGCATAGGGGTACCTAAACGATAATCTTCTTCAAAAGTGATTTAAAATAATAAACAATAAATAACACGCACTGACAACATATCGTCGGTATAATTAAATTCCCTAATAAAAGAACCTAAAAAAAGTTACCAGTGACAAGTAGTTTGGACAAACTTTGAGAATGTGCCTCTTTTTCACCATTCCCACCTACGAATCGCCACGACAGGGTACCTTATAGCAACAACAGACTATCGTCGCTAAAGGTCCGTCCTATCATGCTACTTTTCTTGTAGTGTGCTGTATTTATCTTTGGATGTATTTTGTTAAACATATATTCATTAGTTTCTGGGTATTTACAATCTAGTCTTTGGTTTGGATTATTTTGTGGCTGAAGTCAAAGATTTATAGACATATTAAACCTAACAATTCCTTAAAGAAAAAAATCTTATACAAATACAATTACGTTCTTCTAACGTTTGTTGTCAACAATTTTTGTCCCTTGGGTAACAAATGCCGGATTGCTTGTAGTGTTTGTAACACATATTCGTTATAGGGACATATTGCTTGTAGTGTTTGTAACACATATTCGTTATAGGGACATATTTTGTTCTATAACAAGATTTTATTTATTTATTATCTTATTTTTATGTGTGAGAATGGTAAGTTTTGTGTTGGATGATAGATGATAAAAATAGAAAGGACCATCTTGTCATATTATAAAGATTTCAATGTAAGAAACGAAAGTCTCTCTCTTGTTCATGTGGCCTTGTCTTGTCCTGAAGTAGAAACACATCTGTATTATTTGGTATTATAAGGCTAATTAGAATCGTGTCATTTTGTCCAAAACCCATTTGTGGGCTCATAACTATCCCCTTTAATCCAACACCAACTTAAATCCTATTTCATCTAATCCTTCTATGTTCTTACTTTAGGAACCTCCTCTATCTTTTGTCCCCTAAACCAAAGTCTACATCCGATTGACCAAGAATCTTGCCATTTTGACCAATAACACGTACCTAATGCCCAATTAAGCAATACTCATAACTGGCTTTGAATTCAAGGCCTCTAGCTTAGGTAATCTACAGGAACCCAAACTACTCTAAGTTGACCATTGCATCCATAATGATCAATTACACAGTAGCTTGTAGGGTAAAGTAATCCTATTACAGCCGGCATAGGCAGGCTGCCCTTTAGATTAGCACACACTATAATAGAACAAGAGATATGTCACACCAAATATAACCGAGTTAAAAGGGGACATATAGTGTTTGACTATTATAATTGCAAGACATTGAACCCAATTTCTTCGTAGAAAAAGTGCTAGTCACAAAAAAAGTCATAGAATAAAGTAATTATACCCGATTTGGTAACTGTTCTTTATGTGTTCGTTCAAATATAGCTAAAGAAAAAGATCCATGTTTTACACAAAGAATCGGGTTCTACTTTTCCCAGAAACAAAGGGGGAGGAGGCCTCACTAAAGGTTTAAAACCCGGTTTTTTACAATAATATACTCAATTACACTTCTATATTATCAAATATATTTTTTATAGTCTTTCCCACATATGTAACTCTTTCCTTTCTATTAGTTTTTCTTATATTTGCTCTATAGTTTTTGTTAAGTGACTTTTTTAGGGATATTGGATTTTATCACCACAACTATTCGTTAATGCTGCTACCACTCCCAACTTTCACTTTGACTCATATCACTCCCAACTTAACACTTTGTGTGTTGTGTCACCTCGTTGTTAACTAGCCACTAACTTAGTTAGTTTATTATCTGACGTATCAGTTATTATCCCATGTGGCATGATGCCGTGTATTGTTATAGTTAAAAAGAAAATTTAAATTAAAAAATAAATAGATTTACAGTAAAAAGAAAATCTGATTTTATAACTCTCTCTCTATCTCTCTCTCCAATAACCATAATTTCCAGCATCCATATACTCAATCTCCTAATTTAATCCCAGCCCTATATCCGGAGTAGTCACCTTCTTCAAATTTAAGGCCAAAGCCTAAGACGAATTTAGGGGAGGCAAAACCCCAGTTCAAGAATCTTGATTATCACCTTCAGGAAGCTCGATTGGATGAATTCTGGCCGCACTTGTATCCAATTTTGGAGGAGAAACACTTACAAGTGAGATTAGCAAAAGCTGTTGGGGGATATCGACTCATAAGTAGGTCTGATTTGAACATTAGTTGGGGTTTTAGATGCATTTGGAAAGATTACAAGATGTTTTTTCGGGCAGTTTGTAGACACTGATGTATTACCAGCTTCTAGCAGGCCTCATACTTCGAAAACTGCGGTAGTTAATCTCTCGACTATGGTTATACGTCAAGAAGAAGGCGGAAAGGGGTGGTTAACTGGTTAAGCATGATGAAAAGATGAAAGATTATATATGATTTTTGAATTTTTAGCTTTGAAGTATCGCTACAGTTTTGAGTTGACTGGTCTAGTGTAACATTGTTGATGTTTTTATGTGGCTATTAAGCATTTAGTATTGACATTGATTCATCTAGTGCATTTGATGTCTTAGTTCCATATATATCTATTACAATTAATGTATTCGTTCATAATATGTCTACATCATCATATAGTAATATAGCTACATCTATATCTAAGGCTACTCATTTATCTGTTGAGACCGAAGCCTCTGAGGAGGTCCACTCATTCATGTAAGTCCATAAAACAACCATATTTGGCTAACTCTACTTAATCAGGTCTGTTTACTTCTATTATAGCAAACGGACATCCCTTATTTGAACTAAAGTCGTATAGAGATGTTGTTTCTGACCCCTTATGATAGAATATTATGGCTAAGGAGCTTACTGCTCTTTATCAGACACATAAGCCCACCTAATAAGCATATAATTGGTTGTCGCTAGGTATATGTGCTTTTAAAAATATTTGATAGGTCAATAGAGCGATACAAGGTTAGACTCGTTGC
This sequence comes from Helianthus annuus, assembly GCF_002127325.2. NCBI lineage: Eukaryota > Viridiplantae > Streptophyta > Magnoliopsida > Asterales > Asteraceae > Helianthus > Helianthus annuus. The sequence continues at coordinate 136,935,254 of NC_035442.2, forward strand.
GAAAGGGTACTCGCAAAAGTATGGTATGGATTATGAGAAGACTTTTATCCCAGTGACACAAATGAAGAAATTTTGTACTCTAATTGCAATTACCTCCTTTCCTCAGTGGAATATTTTTCAAATGGATATTAAGAATGCTTTTTCTAAAATGTAATATTCATGAGGAGGTTTACACGACTCCTCCCCCGGGTATTGCACAACAGTCGGGTGAAGTTTGGCGGCACTGAAAAGCACTATATGGTCTTAAACAATACCTTCATGTTTTGTTTGATAAACTCTCTACAATGATTACTTCTAGGTAATCATGATTCAACATTGTTTTGATAGATATATGAGTGCAAGATAGATTCTTAAGTCCTTTAAGTGGACGATATGGTTATTACATGTGATTATTATGATGGCATTGAGTCACGAATGGGTGATTTAGATCACTAGTTTGCCATTAAAGAATTGGGCTTGCTACGTTATTTTTTGGAACATTTTTCCTATGGATGTTAAGAATGCCAGTCTAAAAAGTCATATTCATGAGGAGGTTTACATGACTTCTCCCTCGGGTATTGCACACCCGTCGGGGGTTTTGTCGGTTTTGAAAAGCACTATATAGTCTTAACTAAGCCCTTTGGACTTAGTTTGAGAATTCTCTACAGTGATTACTTCTAAGTAATCATGATTCAACATTTATTTGTTAGATGTACAAGTGCAAGACTGAGTCTTATGTCCTTTATGTAGACAATGTGGTTACTATTGGCGATTGTTATGATGACCTTAAGTCACAAATGGGTGATTTGGCTCACTTTTTGCCTTAAAGATTTCGGTGATTTGGCTCACGAATGTGTATTAAAATGGCTTAGTCTATGAAAGGACACCTACTTTCCAAACAAAATGTATAACTGATTTATTATAGTGGGCATGACTTTCTGACGAGAGGACTATAAACACTCCTCTTGAAACCTATGCATGGTACTCTCCTACAAATGGTGTTCCGTTATCTGATCCTAGTCTATATTGTACTATTGTACATAATTTATTTCATCTTATAGTAACTCGCTTGAATATAGCTCATGTTGGTCGTGTGGCAAGTCAATTTGTTACTGCTCCTGCTTCTTTTCACTCGAGAGCTATTCTTCATAGCCAAATATATCTTCGTGGCACTCAGTTTTAGAGCCTCTTGTTTCCTTCAACGTATCCTCTAGAGTTGTGTGCATACAGTGATGCTGATTAGGATAGCAATCTTAATAATTGTGAATCCACTACTTTTCTGTATTTTCCTTTGAGATTCTTTAGTCTCATTGAAAAGTAAGAAACATGATGTTGTCTCCAGATTTAGTTAGTATCTTGCTATAATTATGATTACATGTGAGATTATTTAGTTATGTTAGCTTCTTGCATATATGGGGGTTAACATCGCTTAACAAAAGTGCAATGTTGATCGGACAGAACTTTCTTTTCCAAGAAGTAAAAACGGACAAAGCAAATTGAGATCGATTGCCACTTCACTTGTCATTTTCTACAAATCGGCACCATTTCACTTCCATAAGTTTCAGGCAGCATCGTAAGTTGCTAATATTTTCTCGAAAGCTCAGTTGACGCCTATGTTTTGTTTATTGTGCGACAAACGTTTAACGCTTATTACTATAGAATTTTGAGTTTGAGGGGGAATCTTTTCATGATAAAGTTAGTGGGGTATTTTTGTATTGGGTTCATCTTTTAGCCAATTTATATAGATGACCTATTTAGCTTGTCTATATATTTGTCTTTTTTTTCATTGTACGCACTTTTTTAATATAATATAATCCTAGCCGTTTTTTCCTCTCTTTTCCTTTCTACATGTTTATCACTAACAATTTTGTGCTCATTCTTCTTTGGAAAACATGTAGTGTTCCCGACTAGGTTTTATTTGTAGCATAACTATGTTGTATCAAATATGGTAATGAACCAACAATCGTTTGATTTGTGTTCCTTCTTTCCGCATATACACAATGCATGTGATGAAGCAGTGTCTTGTGTTTAAGCCCAATATTAGTTAAAAGACTCGGTTAAATTAGTGGGTTATTTTTGTATTGGGTTATATTAGTTAAAAGACCCGGTTAAAACTAATAATTACCTTTCTTATGGGACTCACTTGGTTAATGTTAAGGTTATATTACCTATCTTAACAAGTCTATATTTTTGCGAATGTAAGTAGTAGTAAAATGTACTTAATAATGCATTAGCCAATAATAGAAGCGTAATTAGTACTATGGATATGTGGGTTGAGACCCTGTACAAACAGTGCTAACTATAAGAACCGTAAGAATAGATCTGAACCATTGATACTTTAAATCAAGGGTTGGAGTTGATTATAAATAAAACCTTTATAATTAAAAATTAGTACTAACAAGTTATACGTAATTTCGTAAAATTGCTAGTCATTTGACCATTTTCAATTAAATACAAATTCCACAAAGGTTTTTTAAACTAAAATAACTTTCATATACTTCATTATTTTTTTTAAAAAAATATACCATAAAATCAAGTGTTTTTTTATCTTTAATATGAGTACCATATTGCTATACCTTTTTTTTATTTATAAAAATAACTTTTAAAAAAGTTACCAAAAGTTGTTTTATAATTGTGCCGATAATGTGCTAATTATGTGTTAATTACAATATAATACAAACAAACACCAAAAGTAGATATAATCAGCACATCTGATGTGCTGATAATGGAGAACGATTGAGAATGTTGTGCTAATGTCGTTTATGTTGATAATGGAGAACGATTGAGGACGATGTGTTGATAATGGAGAACGATTAAGGATGTTATGCTAATTATATAGTGTTGTGCTGATTATATTTTTTGTGGTGGTTCCTACAGGTTGGTTCAATCATGGAGAGTTACTAGATCATGGATATGTTAAAAAATTCAAACTTTGATTTGATTTAAACTTGCATGGATTTAGTGATGTTTTAATAATTATTTTTAATTAATTATAAATAAATATGGTGAAAAGGTCTAAATTACCCCTAAACAAATTTTTTATTGAAGGACACTTGTCAATTATGTGTTGGTTCTTACGGTTCTTACAAACATAAGTGTTTGTATTTGATCCCATTCCAAGGATATGTTGGTTGAGTTATCATAAATAAAAACTAAATTAATCATTTTGAAGGGTGACAAGTACTATAGAAGATGTTGGTTTTGACACATCCAAAGACAATTAATACAAGGGACAAATCTTAATTCTGGTTTTTATTCTAATTACATTTTCACATGGCTAATGGATCCTTATTGTATTTTGTTTATGTTCATGTAACCTTCTTTTCACTCGAGAGCTATTCTTCATAGCCAAATATATCTTCGTGGCACTCAGTTTTAGAGCCTCTTGTTTCCTTCAACGTATTCTCTAGAGTTGTTTGCATATAGTGATGCTGATTAGGATAGCAATCTTAATAATTGTGAATCCACTACTTTTATGTATTTTCCTTACAGATTCTATAGTCTCATTGAAAAGTAAGAAACATGATGTTGTCTCCAGATTTAGTTAGTATCGTGCTATAATTATTATTACATGTGAGATTATTTAGTTATGTTAGCTTCTTGCTATAATTATGATTACATGTGAGATTACATGGGTTAACATCTCTTAACAAAAGTGCAATGTTTATCGCAAAGAACTTTGTTTTCCAAGAAGTAAGAGCGGACAAAGCAAATTGAGATCGATTGCCACTTCACTTGTCATTTTCTACAAATCGGCACCATTTCGCTTCTATATGTTTCAGGCAGCATTGTAGGCTGCTAATATTTTCTCGAAAGCTCAGTTGACGCTTATGTTTTGTTTATTGTGCGACAAACGTTTAACGCTTATTACTATAGAATTTTGAGTTTGAGGGGGAATCTTTTCATGATAAAGTTAGTGGGGTATTTTTATATTGGGTTCATCTTTTAGCCGATTTATATAGATGACCTAATTAGCTTGTCTATATATTTATCTTTTTTTTTTCATTGTATGCACTTTTTTAATATAATATAATCCTAGCCGTTTTTTCCTCTCTTTTTCTTTGTACATGTTTATCACTTACAATTTTGTGCTCATTCTTCTTTAGAAAACATGTAGTGTTTCCGACTAGGTTTTATTTATAGCATAACTATGTTGTGTCAAATATGGTAATGAACCAACAATCGTTTGATTTGTGTTCCTTCTTTCCACATATGCACAATGCATGTGATGAAGCGGTGTCTTGTGTTTAAGCCCACATATTAGTTAAAAGACCTAGTTAAATTAGTGGGTTATTTTTGTATTGAGTTATATTAGTTAAAAGACCCGGTTAAAACTAATAATTACCTTTCTAATGGGACTCACTTGGTTAATTTTAAGGTTATATTACCTATCTTAACAAGTCTATATTTTTTGCAAATGTACGTAGTAGTAAAATGTACTTAATATTGTATTAGCCAGTAATAGAAGCGTAATTAGTACTAAGGATATGTTGGTTGAGTTATCATAAATAAAAACTAAATTAATCATTTTGAAGGGTGACAAGTACTATAGAAGATGTTGGTTTTGACACATCCAAAGACAATTAATACAAGGGACAAATCTTAATTATGGTTTTTATTCTAATTACAATTTAACATGGCTAATGGGTCCTTATTGTCTTTTGTTTATGTTCATGTAACCTTTTAGATCCTCCTAGGTGTAACACTATGTTTTCTTGCTTTAGAAAAACAATATGATTCACTGTTCTTGCAAATGTACGTAGTAGTAAATTGTGTACTTAATAATGCATTAGCCAGTAATAGAAACGTAATTAGTACTAAGGATATGTTGGTTGAGTTATTATAAATAAAAACTAAATTAATCATTTGGAAGGGTGACATGTACTATAGAAGATGTTGGTTTTGACACATCCAAAGACAATTAATACAAGGGACAAATCTTAATTATGGTTTTTATTCTAATTACATTTTCACATGGCTAATGGGTCCTTATTGTCATATGTTTATGGTCATGTTTCCTTGTAGATCCTCCTAGGTGTAACACTATGTTTTCTTGCTTTAGAAAAACAATATGATTCACTGTTCTTGATTTAAATAAAGCAAACAGATTAGATGCCACCAAGTTAAAAACTATTTGTGTGGGGAAAGCATAAACCGTCTTGATCCTAGAAACTAGGAAGTGACTGAACCTAATTAATTATATGTAGAATTAGGTGTTTGTTTTTTAAGAGGTAAAATGTCTGAAGTTTGCAGACCACATCCGCAGACATCTATAGAAGAAGAGGTAAACCAAACCTTTTCAGTCTGCAAGAAGATGGCTATTTGTTTTTATACGTATATAGACTTCCAAAATAAACTGTTGGTGGTGTACGGACGGTGGTGGTGGTGCTGGACGATGGTGGTGCTGGACAGTGAAAGTGGTAAGACGATGGTGGTGGGTGGTGGACGGTGGTGGTGGTGGTGATGGACGGTGATGGGTGGTGGATGGTGGTGGTGATGGATGGTGGTGGGTAGTGGACGATGGTGGTGGAGATGGACGATGGTGGTGGTGGTGGTGTAGGGTGGTGGTGAGTGGTGGTGTTTAACCCTCTGCTGACCTTAAAAGATCTTAGAAGTGGCTGGACCAAGTCTGCACCAAAAAGAGCTCACGCAGACGTTTTTTAATGAAACGTCTTCAAAAAAAAAATAAACAATCTGCGCATGGCAGTGCCGGCGCGTGGTCTGCGCGATGCAGATAGAAGAGCCTGCGCAGAGCTTTTCTTAAAAAAACAAACAGCACCTTAGAGTAATTAGAGTCAAGAAAGAGTTAACTTTTACAGCGTAAAATAAGAGACTTAATAATACTTTAGTATCTTCATTTTGTTTTGTAATTATATAGTGTTTGAATGGGTTATAATAATAATTTAATGATGTACAAATTCTTACTCTTAAAAATTACACAACCTGAGTCATCATGGATTCCCATATATATTTGGCAACAGCTACTAAACTGAAGTGACATTTTGGTTTGATAAGTATGTATTGATATTGGTTTTTTCATGATAGGAGATTGATGTTGCAGGTTACTCTTCATATTGGAGCCTCTATATCTATAGTCTTATATAATATAGTTTTTTATATAATACTGAGGAAAAAGCATAAACAACAAAAACACAATTACTGAATTATTTATAATAGAAAACTAACTTACAACTATATATTTAAAGGCTTATATTGTAAGTGTATAATAATAATAATAATAATAATAATAATAATAATAATAATAATAATAATAATAATAATAATAATAATAATAATAATAATAATAATAATAATAATAATAATAATAAGTTTTGAAAGTAAGCTAGAAATATAAAATTAGACATGGGTGGTTTTTCAAAAATATACAAAATTTAGAGAAACATGTGCTTTTAGTTAGATTATAGAGATGGAGATGGAGGCTCTAATGTCATTGCTTAGGCCATTCACATTCCTTCCAACAAACACTTGTGAGTGTGTTCTTTATATTTTAAAGGGATGTTGGATTTAAATAACCCCAACTTATACCAATTGGCCGATGTCACTTTCCACTTTCAGTTTGTACCACAACACTCCCAATTTTCAACTTATTTTTCTCTGGCACTTCTAAACTAACTGAACCCTAACCCAATTAGTTTTTTTGCTGATGTGACACTTTTTTTGGTGACATGGCAGCTGACATGGTAATTTTTGATGACGTGGCAGCTGGCATGGCAACTTTTATGATGTGACAGTTGATGTGGCAACTGACGTGACACTTTTTATGACGTGGCAGATGATGTGGCTATTGTTATAGGTTTTTCAAAGACGTGATATCTAACGACAGCTAACTGGGTTGGGATTTAGTTAGTTTGGGAGTGCAATAAAATAATAAGTTGAAAGTTGATAGTGGTATGGTACAAATCGAAAGTTTGGAGTGACATCGGCCAATTGGTGAAAGTTGAGGTTATTTAAATCCAATATCCATATTTTAAAAAGTGGCTGAAAGTGCAGAAAAGAGAAAATATTACTCTTCATCTATATATTTGAAGGAACATTGTCCACCCTCTATAATTTTTTAATGTATATTGAAAGTGGTTGTAAGTGTAGGTGAGAGATTATGTTGTGATAAATATATACAAAAACTATTATTTAATTGAAGATAAGGGAGAAAATATAATGATTTTGAATGTAATTACGTGGTTAAAATGGTGGAAAGGATGTGAATGCTCTTAGTATTCAATTATTTTCCTATAACTTAGTTATCTAGTGGTATGGTGCATGACACTCACAAAAGTTATGTGGTGTAGATCTTTACAAAAGCATGGTTAGCCGCATGGTGGGATTTGTGTAAAATAATTATTGTTCAAAAAAAATTATTTAGTTATTTAGGGGGTGGGTATGGTTGCCCATCATACCCATTCACCCATCTTCCGTGTTATCTCTACCTCACCGACCACCTTCCGCTCCATCCCAATACAAATGGGTGGTGTTCCCCATCATCCCCTTCCATAAATAAAGGGGGCGGGGGAAAAGAGAGATAGAGGCTTGTGGGCAGTCGGGGAGACGGGGGAGAAGTACCCGAAACCAAATGGAGGGGGTGGTATACACGTTGGGCGCTGACACCAACTCAGCACTCCCTGACCGTTGCCGACCCCTATATCCCATGGCCTTAGGGAGAAACATTTAATTTCTTTAAGGATAATTTTGGATCACTGGCAGACCACTAGAGTATCATCGTGCCTCCAACAGAACCCCACAGTCATATCCATCCCCACTAGGCTATAATGCGTATAAACCAATTCTGGAGGATACCCAATAAATCTGAGAAAATCTCCTTATGGGAATCGAACCCAGGACCTAATAGTCCATAAGACTTATCTCACCCTAAAATGGCACTAAGCTATAATGCCACAGACGGAAGGAATTTTTGATATTCCAAAAATAGACAATTTGACCAAAAAAGTTCACAAATTATCTTTTAAGATTACCAACAAATATATCTATACTTCTATAAAAGGAGAAATCCTAGTGACATAAGAAAAGCTGATGTGGCAGCCAGAGAAGCTGTCCAACAATGCTTTTCTTGTGTCATTATTTTATCATAAAGCTTAATATGTAAAACACTTTAAAATCTATCTAAAACTCTTCCATCAAAACCTCTGCCCATATCCATCTATACTTTAAAGCCAACAGAGGTTGAAGGTTCATACAATCCCTTTATATAATCAGAGGTTAATTGCTGGTAATTTCAAATTCAAAATGCCTGGGAATACGTAATTTGCAATTAATGCATGTCACTCACTCACTTCTGTCAATCATCTTCTTATATAAAGGTTTTTTTTTCTCCTTTCCCTCCTCATATTTTATTACACTCTCATGTTCTCTGCTTTTGTATTTTGAAATTTGAATTCGTTCCGATTTCTGAATTAGGAGCATGTTAACATCAGTTGAGATTTAACAATTTTAGTTTTGTTAATTATTTGAATCCTGGGAAAGATTTGTGGCACATGAAAGCGAGGATCATCTGAAAATGGAATCAAGGTTATAAAATGGATCTCATTTTCATTGATGAAAAGGTAATGTGTATTTGTGTTTTTCCTTTTTCTATGCTTTATAGGTTTGTATTATAAATGTTCCTGAGTTTTGTACGGTAGTTTATTGAGGATGTATATTCTTTGATTTTTTCTTTTTATCATAAACTGTAGGTTTGTATGCTAAAAAAATACTTTGTTTAAATGTTCTTCAGGGTGCTAAGTTTCAAGGAGGTAGTAAAAGTCATTCGGTACATGTTTTGGATGGACAACTTTAAGATAATGTTGTTGTTATTTCGTCGAAATTTGGTGTTTGTGAAAACAAAGATTTATATAAAGGTAGAGCACATGACTATAGAATCAACTTGAGACAGTAAAATCTTTGAGTGTAAGTAGTGTATATTTTTGTAATCATGTCTTCTCTATTTAAGATTGGAAATTTTTACTTACTCTGTTGTATAATGTGATCATGTAGATGTTGCCGGATCTGAGTTTTGGTGTGAAGGTCTTGAATTCGTTGGCCGACCTCCAAAAGAAACTAAGAGGATGAAAAGCGATATTCAAGACTTGGAGTAAGTTGTTGTTGTTTACATGTTCAGTCATGTACAAATGATTGTTTGTATTTAGTGTGGAATGATCTTAATAAATGAGATCAAGAATGTTGGTATTTGATGTGGAATCATGGTAATGCTAATAAATGAGATTAACAGTCTTTGTATCTAATGTGGAATCATGGTAATAAATAAGATCAATAATTTATTCTTCAAGTGAATATGTTAGTTAATTTGTTGCTCATTTACTACTTTAATAGATGGTCATGAATTTGCTTTGATTTTATGTTGTTATTCATTCAATTTTAGTTTTGATTTTATAGATTGTAAAAAATTGGTCATAAATTAGGGTCTGTTTGGTATGCCGTAATGGAATAGATGGGAGAATGGAATGAACGAGGTAATGGAATGGACAAAGGAATGAAATGGATCATTGTATTCCATAGTCTAGTTTGGTTACCATACGAATCAATTATTACCTTGTATTGTTTGGTAGGTAATAAAAGATGAATAAACTAAATCGGCGATGGGCGGTGGTGGTGATCGATGGCGGTGGCGGTCGTCGGTGGTAGCGGCGGTGATGGTGGTGGCGACGACGGTCGGTGGTAGTGGTCGACGGTAGCGGGTGGTGGCCGCAGAAGATGGTGGTGGTGGTCGGCGGAGGGTAGGCTGCAAACGAACCGAACGAACACGAACAAGACATTGTTCGTGTTCGTTTGTTAGAAAATATATATGTTCGCGAACCGTTCACGAACAGTTCTCGAACAAAATTTTATGTTCGTGTTCGTTTGTTAAGGAAATGGACTTGTTCGTGTTTGTTTGTGTTTGTTTGTTAGTTTTAGGAAACGAACAAAAACAAAGGTTGACGAAGACAAATGGAAACAAACGAACACAAATAATCGTTCATGAACAAAATATATAATACACTAACACTTATTAAGTATTTAATTTGTTGGAATTTTGAAGTATTTAAATAAATATAAAAACTAAAAATACTAATGATCTATCAAACACAAACGAACATGTTACCAAACGTTCATGAACATAAACGAACGAACGCGACCTCTGTTCGTGTTTGTTCGTTTAACTAAACGAACAAAATTTCTTGTTCGTGTTCGTTTGTTTAATAAACGAACAAACACAAACGAACTTCCCGCCGAACGGTTCATGAACCGTTCGCCAAATGTTTGGTTCGTTCACAGCCCTAACGGAGGGTGGTCGGGGTAGCGGTGGTCGGCGATGGCTAGTGGCGGCGATGGTGGTGGCAGTGACGACGGTGGGTGGTGGTGGTCGACGGCAGCGGGTGGTGGCAACAGAGGATGGTGGTGGTGGTCGGAGGAGGGTGGCGGCAGTGGTCGAGGTCTGGGATGGCGGGTGGTAGCGATGGTAGTCGATGGAGGTGGCGACAGGCGGTGGTGGTGGCGGAGGACGGTGGTGGTGGTCGGCGAAGCTTAGTGGCGGGTGGTGACGATGGCAAGTGGTGGTGGTGGCAGATGGTGGTGGTGATGGGCGGTGTTTGTGACGTAGGGTGAGAGAGGGAATGGAATGGAAAAAAACAGGGGGAGTGGATGGAATGAATTTGAGGGAATGGAATGACTTCTGGAATGGGTGATTCCATTACGTTGACCAACCAAACACACTTTTTTCATTCCCTCGCAATAGTTCATTCCATTCCACCTTCCATTCCCGCATACCAAACACTACCTTAGTGTTTAGTTTATGATCAAACGAATATTGTTTTCATGTAGGGTTACGGTTTTGCGATGTACTGTGTGGAATGATTATGCTCTGCAGTTTAACAAATTTATCTCTAAAATGGCAGTTCATGAGCATGTGATGGCTGTTATACAACATGGAAAGTGTAAGGAAATAGAAAGGTAATTTTTGTTATTTTCTGCAAATCATAACTGTACTATTTATTTCTGGCAATATAATAACAGGTTGACTAAATATTCATTAGTTGTTTTGTGATCTGTTGCAAGTATGTTGGTGATGTTACGAAAAACTTTTCAGCTGTTGAAATAAAATTGATTCTGGATTAAGTCTGAATGGAAAGTAAAAACAACTTATTTTGAAGACTCCTTGTGGTTTTTATTTATGTTTGTTAACTTTTGTTTTAACCTGCTGTGGGTAAAAGTTTGGTATGTTATGGCTACAATTTGAATCATCTAAACTGATGGATTTGGTATGTAATTGCTACAATTTGAATATTATTGTTGATATTCATTTATTGCACAAGTAATAGGGTTGTATATTATTGTTAGTGAATGGATACAAATTTCATAAATTGGTTAGTAGGAAAACTGTTAGGATTTGATATACATTAACATCTGTTAGAGGCTACCACTATTATAGATTCCTAACATCTCATGAGCCCTAGGCACTGTTAGGATCTGAGCTAAATTAGGATCTGTTGAATAGACTTTGCTTCAACAGACCTTATCATCTGTTGAACATGATCTGTTAAACATCCTTTGTTGAACTGCAACATCTGTTAATCCACAGCAGACATTAGCTTCATCATACATTTGTATTCATCAGTAGAGGTTCTCTTTGGCAGACCTTTGTTTCAACAGTCTTTGTGTTTATCAGCCGAGGTTGTTTGCTTCAACAGAACTTATCATCTGTGGATCATCATCTATTAAAGATCTTCTCTTAAACATCCTCTATTGAACTACAGCATCTGTTGATCCAAAGCAGACCTTAGCTACATCATACTTTTGTTTTCATCAGCAGAGGTTCTCTTTGGCAGACCTTTGCTTGAACAGTCTTTGTGTTTATCAACAAAGGTTGTTTGGTTCAACAGAGCTTTGGGTTTGGAAGACTTTAACGAAATAAATGTTGAGTGTATTCCTTTGGTTGCAGATGTTCAAAGACTGTTATCTGTATTTAGAGGTTGTAGAGTATAATTCAAGTGAGATTATGACAATGATCGGCCATAAATTTGTTTCGCCTTTTAAATGTCGATCACCAACATGTTGTGATGTATCATGAAGAGCCCATTAAAATATAATGAATGTACAGCAAAAATTTGAATCATCTAAACTGATGGATTTAGTATGTAATTGCTACAATTTGAATATTATTGTTATTATATTATTGTTGATATTCATGTATTGCACAAGTAGTAGGGTTGTATATTATTGTTAGTGAATAAATGCAAATTTAATGAATTGGTTAGTAGGAAAACTGTTTGGATTTGATATACAATAACATCTGTCAGAGACTAACCACTGTTATAGATTCCTAACATCTGCTAGGCCATAGGCACTGTTAGGATTTGAGCTACATTAGGATTTGTTGAACCGACTTTGATTCAACAGACCTTATCATCTGTTGATCATGATCCGTTAAAGCACTTCTGTTAAAATCCTCTGTTGAACTGCATCATCTGTAAATCCACAGTAGATGTTAGCTTCAACATACTTTTGTATTTATCAGCCGATGTTGTTTGCTTCAACAGACCTTATCATCTGTTGATCATCATCTGTTAAAAATCTTCTCTTAAACGTCCTCTATTGAACTACATCATCTTGTAGGATCGTTGTGAGACCCAAACGAGTCATTCAGAAGAGATCTCGTCCAATACGAAAGGCGGAAACAGACGTATCGGAGTTATTTCAGCTTGTAACACGCTAGAATCACTTTAACTATCTCTTATATTGATTTGATGACGATTTACAACCTGGAGATACTTCGGCAGAGCTTCGCTACCGGAATCCAAAACGTTACAAATGAAATCTCAAGCTCACTATATATAGGCAGTCCATTTCACATGGAATGGCCTCACACGAAATGGCATTTCGTGCGAACTATCCTTACCATTTCGTGCGAAATGGCTCCATCCTACATGTTTCTTATTTTTCTCGTTCTACGTGACTTGATCTATCATTCTAATTGACATATACACCAACAGAACCCAACAGAAGAGATCTCGTCCAATACGAAAGGCGGAAACAGACGTATCAGAGTTATTTTCGCTTGTAACACGCTAGAATCACTTTAACTATCTCTTATATTGATTTGATGACGATTTACAACCTGGAGATATTTCGACAGAGCTTCGCTACCGGAATCCAAAACGTTACAAATGAAATCTCAAGCTCACTATATATAGACAGTCCATTTCGCATGGAATGGCCTCACACGAAATGGCATTTCATGCGAACTGGCCTTACCATTTCGTGCGAAATGGCTCCATCCTACATGTTTCTTATTTTTCTCGTTCTACGTGACTTGATCTATCATTCTAATTACAAGACTCGATACAAGACAAAGTCGACAGACATATGCACCAACAGACTCCCCCTTGGATGTTGATGAAGTCTTCGGTGTCGAGTCTTCAGTATATCAACTCTTCAGTCTTTATCAGTCTTCATGCTCTTTCAAAGTATCTAACATTAAAATCATCCTCAATCTCTATCTCTTCTTCTCTCTCTCTCTCTTCCAGAATCTCAATCTGACTCTATCTTCTCTTGATCAGATCTCTTGATTCCTTAAGTTCTTCAATCATCAACAGCTTCTATCTTGAACACAGTTCCTCGATCAGAAACTGGCTCTTTCATCTTCAGACTCCCCCTTTCGATAAACTGGGATCGCAGTCTGGAATTCACAATCTACAGCCTTTGAATCAAAAACCTGGCATAATCTCTGCTTAACACACTTTGTAGCTCTCACAGATTCAGGAATGTTTCCTGGCTCTCCGTAGCAACATGATCTGGAACCTGGCTTAAGTCTGCATATCCTCATGCTGAAAGTTCACAGGAATCGAATCCTGGCTCTCGCATAGCTGTTATCCTGCACAATTCTCTACCCAAAAGTAAATCTTAAACTTTTAACTTCATTTTTCAAATCTTATGTTTTGGGTATTTTTATTATAACAATTTTCATTTCAAAACAAACTCCCCAACCCACTGTCGATCATCATGTTTAGCACTTGGAATTTTGAAAAACAACTTTTTCAACATCAGTTGTCGAAAATAAGATGAAATAAAATCTTTTTGGATTTTTCAAAATTTTATGCTAAAACACAATCTTTTTGGATTTTTGTTTTTAATGAAAAGCAGTAAAGAAATATTTACAGACAATATTTTTGTGAGTTTGTGTAAGAGGATCATATCAGTTTTTGAGACAAATCACTAACACCGTTAAGCTTTAAACATTTTAAGTTCTAAACGATTCACTTAGATTGTCAGTATACTGATCCACTTAAATTTTCACACAAAGTTCAATTGTTTCGAGATACGAGATTAGTGTTTTAAGGACTTAAACTTATTCACGTGTCCCACCTCAGAATATACTCCTGTATCCAGACTTCTATATTCAGTCTTACAGGTGAATGTACACTAATGATATCTGTAAACGGGTAATGCGAGACCATGAGAGCTCGGGTTAGAACTTCTGTTCAGACAAAGAGATGATGGCTCATCTTTAGGTGTGTCCCGTTTGGGGATCTTTTCTTCAACATCACATGATTAGTATTTTTCAATGTTTCATCATTTTTTATGCTGAGGATGGGCTTTATGAATAAAGCTGTGCAAAGTATTATACGAGGACTAGGCTATTGCTCCCGCAAAATCAAAAGTCCTTGTATAATACCCCAGATATCATCACGCACAAAGACCTAGTATGTCAGAAATAGAAAGCCCTTCAAACAATATTTCAGGGGTTACCTATATATCCGAGAGATGTTCCCCACGAGATAAGTAAGTATTTGATATTTAAGTTTATATCTCGAAAACAATCTACTGAATGTGTAAAAACCTACTGGCATATCATCAGTGAGATCGTTTATCACATTTTGACTTTCCAATTCTTTAGCGTGTTGTGATAGACCACTGATGTACTATCATTTCCTCTTTTCACAACAAAACTCTTTTTCATTTTTTCATGTTTTTGGATTTTAGATTTTATCATGTTTTTGGTTTTTTCAAATTTTCTAATGTTTTTGGATTTTCTGAAATTTCTTACTCCCCCTAAAATTCAAAACCATTTAAAGAAAATTTGACAAACCGATGAGAATTGCTTCAATTCTCCATTCTTTTTGCATAAACAATCAGAACTCCCCCTGACAACAAACTATTTTCCCATTATGTTTTCAAAACACTTAAGTTTGTTTTAATCAAAATGGTTTTTCCGGAAAATTAGATTTGTTGAAATCACTTGTAAGGAATAGGGATAAATTCATCACATTGTTTTTCGTTTTCAACCACTTGTATGAAAGTTAAATCATGTTCAACTTAATGACCTTGATTAACCACTTGTAGGTGAAAACCCCTTTTTCAACCACTTGTAGGTTCACTTATCTTCCATACTATTTGTAAATTGAAATATGACAATTTTAAATTTTGAGAAAAATGCCGATTCTTGCTCCACGATTACCAACTTGGGAGCTCCGGCAAGTCCGGATTTTACTCTTGATAGGTTCTATCCCATGACGATACGAACATGGGTGAACCATCTTCATCTGGTTTACTCTTTTTCAATTCATAAAATTCCTTTACCCCTTTTACCTTTCCATCAATCATTTTTCCAAAAATATGCTTCACTTTGGAGTTAAAAGCCTTTTCAACATCAAATTCTTTCTTTTCAGAAAAAAATTGATTTGAAATCTTGACTTTTCCAACTTTTTGTTTAAAATTTTCAGTCCGCAATGGTGGAAAATTTTCGTCATCCAGTGGCGGTACTGAATTTTCTTCTTTTAGCTCAACTGGTGGCTACTCTAACTTTGACGAGTCAGATTCATTGCCAGAAAATAGCTCCTCTGATTTTGACGAATCAGAATCATTGCTAGAACTATCATCTGATTTCTTAAAAACCCATTTTTGGTTGTTAAGCTTCACTTTTCTTTTGTAAAAACTTTTTAAACACTCACCAACCTCAAATTTTGAATTTTTGAAAACTTTAAATTGTTTAGTTGGTGGTTCATTTTCAACAACTTTTTCTTTGAGTTTATTGGAGACTTCCTGTTTTATGTTGATTGCCTTTGGACAGTTCAAGGCGATGTGACCAACTTTTTGACATTGATAACAGGTTCTTGTCTCCTTCTTCTTCTGAGTAGCTTCATTCTTCATTCCCTCTTGCTTCTTCGCAAGGAATTCTTTGTTTGATTGCTTCCAGAATGAGCTCTTTTCCTCTTCTTCTGAACTTGACCCTGAAACAAATACAGTTTTTGGTTTATAAGTTTTCTCATTTTTATAATTTTCTGGTGAAATAAAACCTAAACCTTTCTTTTTGAAATTACCGTTATGGTTTGGTTTCTTTTGATAACCAGAACCAGAACCGTAACCTTTTTTCTTGTTTAACCTTTGTTGAACTCTTGAGGTGTACTTTTAGGTTTTCCAGTAAGATTTACATCTTTTATTTCAGAAATAGTAACTTCTGTTAGTTTGAAAACCTTGTTGATCATTTCAGTTTTAACACCTCTTATTAGAAATTCTTCATCAGAATATAATTTGTCAGAATCATTCAAAGTATATGCTACTTTGAATGTTTTGTCATTCAAATTATTTTGTGATAACAGAAAATCTTTATTGTAAACCCTTTTGTTCTTTTTGACTGTTGGACTTGAAGTGTCGGACTCAGACTTTGACTCTGACTTTGATTCCTCCGTTTCATCTTTATCCAACACCTGATCGACTACTTTCTTAATTAACTCGGACTCATGATCAGTGTCGGATGGTGTGAAAGGGACATCAATGTTGTCTGGCAAGCTATCTGAAGGCTCAGATTCCCACTGTAAGTTGGTTGCCTTTTTGACTCTTTCTAAATTAGGATTTCGTGGAGAATATCCATTTTCAAGCGGAGGTGGACACTTGTTATAACTAACACTTTGTTTCTTACCAGAATTCTTCACTTCACTATCCTATTTTGTTTCAGAATTCTTCACTTCAGATGTTTCTTCTTCAAACGCTTTCATGCCTTCCACTGTAGGGTAAATCCTGTCAATCACATAAGAAGAACATGAGTAACTTTTCAATAACCTGTTTACTCTCTCAGTTTCTATCATCTGAGTTTCCAATTCTGTTCAAGCTCAGCACCTATCTCAATGTAATGATTGACGACTTTCTGCTTTGTCATGTACGCTCCTTGAAGTGTCTTCATAGCTGTCGCTTGTTCACTACTTGATTCGTTGTATTGATTCATAGCTTTGTTTAGAACGTCATAAGATTCTTTCAGTCTGTTCATGTCATGAATCAACGTGTTGTTTTACTTTTTAACAGTCTCACAATTTTCACATTTCTCGGGCATCTTTGTTGCATCAGCTTCCTCATCAACCTTGAAAGCTAGAATTTCTTTTACCTGCTTCTTTATTACTCGGACAACTTCATCATCACTGTCATCTTTCTCATCTCGTAATTTTTCATATTCTTTCATTCTCCCTGCATAATACAAAGTATCATCATCACTATCATCTTGTTTTGTAACTTTCTTCTTTGTCAGTCGAACATTTGCATCATCATTGTCGTCTCTCTCGGCAAGTAATCTTAAGTGCTCTTTTATTCTTCTTTCATAATAATCATCAACACTATTTTCAACGATTGGTGTTTTTCTTGAAGCCATTTTTACTTCCTCAGCAGTTGAATCATCAAAGATTTGAGCAACAAAAGCTTTAGGCTTTAAGAAATTTTCATCCGGACAATATTTGTCCCAGCTAAAACCTTCTGGCAATTTTTCATCTTCTTGGTCTATTATACCATAACAAGCTTTCCTTGATGGCTCCTCGATCATCTTCTTAGCATGTGCAGTTTGTGGTTGTTGTTGTTGATGCGGCTGTTGAGCAACTTGATGATAAATCTCTTTCCGATAATAATCATTGTTGCCGAATGGATTTTGAGCTCCACTTGCTTCGCGGTTTGTGCATTCTCACTTGAAATGCCCTTTTTCCCTGCAACGAAAACAAGTAACTTTAGATTTATCAAAGCCTAAAGTAGAAACATTAGCATCACGGAAATCATCTCTTCCCGTAATCTGTTTAAACTTCTCAGCTCTCCTCAATACACTAGCCAAACACCACTTTATATCCATTAACTGCATCTCCTCAGCATCAATCTAATCGTAATCCTCTTTTGTCAACATTGGATTTCCGATCCTTCCTGCAACTAAACTCCCATAAGACTCTAACACAGTCACCAACAAAGACATATGACTTTTGGCTACTTCTTCAGAGTAATTTTGATCATTCTCAAGATTTAGTGCAATGTTGCATTGTAGTACTTTGCCATTTTTGGTTGCTGAAAAAATTGGATCAAATGATGGATATGAAGAGAATCTAGTTTTGTTGATTGATCCTTGAGATGATTCTCCAGAAGAACTTTTTGCATTGAAAGCATTTTCAATCTTTGGTGCAATGTTGGTCTTATCACTAGTACCTCCTTTGTAATACAAACCAATGTCTTGTTCACCACAAAGTCCTTCATTCTCGCTATCTTTCTTTGTTCCATCTCTTGAGCTTCGAGTTGTTCAATAAACGTGCTCAGTGTTAGATTGTCAAACTCAGGTTTATTTTTCAACATCATAAGATACGTGCCCCAAACATCTTGTGGCAACGCATCGGCCAATTTTTCAATCCATTCTTCATTATCTTTAGTGATGTTGAATCTCTTCATGTTCATCACCAAATTGCAATATCTTTCTGTAATCAGCTTGGTGTTTTCAGTTTTTAATCCACGGAATACATCAAATTGTTTCTTCAAAAGAGACATTTTGTTCTTGATCATCTTTTTACTTCCAACAAACTTCGATCTTAGTTCTTTCGATATTGAATGTGTACTTCCGTTGTGTTGTAGTAAAATCAAAATTTCTTCCTTAATAGCTTGCTGCAATAAACTAACCATCATATTTTCACTTTTGTATTTCTTTTTCTCATCAACACTTAGATCTTTAATAGTAACCTTCTCTCCGTTGTCAGTAACCGGTCTAATATATCGATATTCAATACATTCCCATGCATCTAAGTAATTTGCTTGAACCCAATTTTCAAAACGTTCCTCCCATCCACTATACTCCTCAATACTCATGAGCTTAGGCGGTTTTTGCATGGCGCCCATTTCATTTTCTAGCATCATATTCTGAGTCACAGTGATTGGTGTAGCAAATGCATTGTAGAATTCGTTTTCCATGTTTCGGTATCAAAAGTTCACAAACACAGACTTTCAAACGAACTGGATGATCTTTGACACGAACTAGAAACAAATCTCAAACGAACTGGTAATTTTCACACGAACTGAGACTTTCAAACGAGCTGGCCTACTCTCAATTCGTGCGAACTGGATTCTTTCAAACGATCTGAGGTCTAATTAGCCAATTCGTACGAACTGGTGAATATCTCAAATGAATTAGACCAAATTGGTGCGACCTGGACAACTTGGTGCGAAATGAAGCCCACTTCATGCAAAATGGAATCTAATTCAAACGATCTGGGAAGCTTTTAGCCAATTCGTGCGAATTGAATAATGTTTCACATGACCTGGTGATCAATTCGTACGAATTGGTGCTGATGTCACACAATCGGCCATGTTTTTGATAAAATTGATCAAGTTTTAGGTCGATTTAAGGTCTGATTCTTTCAGGGGTTTGTTAAAACAATGTTTCGTGTATTATGTGAGAAATCAAGCCATTTTATCTGTAAAAACTCAGTTAATTTTGAAAAATGTGTAAAAGGAGTAGAAATCAGAATTTTGATGAAATCAAGCTGAAAATGGTAAGAACTCTTCCTCCTGAGCTCTGATACCACTTGTAGGATCGTTGTGAGACCCAAACGAGTCGTTCAAAAGAGATATCGTCCAATACGAAAGGCGGAAACAGACGTATCGGAGTTATTTCAGCTTGTAACAAGCTAGAATCACTTTAATTATCTCTTATATTGATTTGATGACGATTTACAACCTGGAGATACTTCGGCAAAGCTTCGTTACCGGAATCCAAAACGTTACAAATGAAATCTCAAGCTCACTATATATAGGCAGTCTATTTCGCTTGGAATGGCCTCACACGAAATGGCATTTCGTGCGAACTGGCCTTACCATTTCATGCGAAATAGCTCCATCCTACATGTTTCTTATTTTTCTCATTCTACGTGACTTAATCTATCGTTCTAATTACAAGACTCGATACAAGACAAAGTCGACAGACATATGCACCAACATCATCGGTTCATCCACAGCAGACCTTAGCTGCATCATAATTTGGTCTTCGTCAGCAGAGGTTCTCTTTGGCAGACCTTTGGCTTCAACAGTCTTTGTGTTTATCAGAAGAGGTTGTTTGGTTCAACAGACTTTGCTTCAACAGATTTTCTCTTCAACAGAGCTTTGGGTTTGGCAGACTTTAGCGAAATAGATGTTGAGTGTATCCCTTTGGTTGCAGATGTTCAAAAGACTGTTATATGTAATTAGAGGTTGTAGAGTATAATTCAAGTGAAATTATGACAATGATCGGCCATAGATTTGTTTCGCTTTTTAAATGTTGATCACCAACATGTTGTGATGTATCATGAAGAACCGATTAAAATATAATGAATGTACAACAAAAATTTAAGTTAATATAACTAACAAGATAAGCATACATGATTATAATTTAAATATTCAGAAGTTTGGAGAATATATAAGTTTCACACATCACCATCGCATAACTTCATCTCACATGAGATAATACCAACAACCATAACTATTTGTAGACTTTCTTTAAGATCAACTTGGCTTTGTCTGTAGAGTAAACAAATTTGCATTTCATATTTCTGTAGATACGATTGGGCTTGGTGAACTTCTTGGTCCATTGACAAGCCACGTATCTAAATCCCTTTCCATGCATATCCGGTCGAAAGTTAATTACAATATCAACTCCTTTCAAATTTTGAACTGTCATCTTCGATGATCTATCAATCCTTGATAATAACGCCACTTTCGCATTAAGATACTTAAAATAAATATAAGAGTAAATTACAAGTTTTGTCCTTTATGTTTATCTCAAATTTCAGGCGCTGTTCTTTACCTTTAAAATTGATGACTTTTGTACTTAATGTTTGAAAATGTTGCACGTTATGTCCTTTAGGGCAAACCTAGTTATAATTTTCAGTTAAGTTATGTCATATGCACTGCACATGAGGGTAAAATAGTCATTTCACCTCCCCACTTGTGTTTCCCCTTTTAATACCCTGATAACAGCTCAATTCATTACTTTTGTAAATTAGGGCTCAACATCACCCACCAAAGGAGAGATCCACCGCTGGAAACCCCGTCACCTCCACCACATCAACTAAACCACCACCATCATCACGTGTTCAGAATTGCATCCAACCTACACACTCTTCAAACCCCGCCGCACCTGAATGTTGAAACCCACACACTCTTCAAACCCTCTAATCTCACCATCGCATACCATCACCTCCACCCTCGCAAATCTAAAAAAAAGACGACTTTTGGAATGAGATTCGTAAGTGATAGATCTGGAAATGATGGGTGGCGATGTGAGGGGGGTTCCAACGGTGGTGGGTGGTGATGGTGGGGTTGCATCGGTGGTGGGTGGGTGCAGGTGATGGTGGGGTGCATCGGTGGTGGGTGGACGATGTTATGGTGGGGTTGCAACGGTAGAGCTGTTACAATGTGCAGACCTTTGCTTGAAGACTTAGAGCACTAGAGCCCATAGGGTTAGAAAAAGACGGGGATGAAGTTGCAGTTGATGGTGACAGTGGCCATCAGTAGTTTGCATAAAGTTTTGTTTCTGGTCCAGGTGCAATGTATTTATAGACTATAATGCCAATCTGAACTGCACATTTGACTATTTAAGGTCAAGCTTGAACTGCACATTTGAAACAAGCATAAACTTCAACACCAATCTGTTGTGCATAAGAGAATTTGATGAATTGTTATTTATATATATATATTTTATTCTTTTTACAAAATAGTGAAGTTTCAGGTTGTGATTGATCGAATCCTTTGGAGTTGAATGATTCTATCAATCAGTTGATGGAATGTCAATTTATTTGGGGTTCTCTATTCCAAATTGTTACCCAAAACACTTTGTTATCATGGTATTAAAAGGGAGAAACACAAGTGGGGAGGTGAAATTACCGTTCTACCCTCATGTGCAGTGCACATGACATAACTTAACTGAAAATTATAACTGGGTTTGTCCTAAAGGACATAACGTGCAACATTTTCAAATATTAAGTACAAAAGTAATCAATTTTAAAGGTAAAAGACAGCGCCTGAAATTTGAGACAAACATAAAGGACATAACTTGTAATTTACTCTAAATATAAAATAACAATAATCAATAACAAATAAATAATGTATTTAAGAAAAGTAACAAACTTTTAATTGTAACAAACATTTAACAACGAAAGAATGAGGCATAAGATATTAACAGAACAAACTTACAAAATGTTGCTTGCAGTACCATACAAATTCTATGGGATATACATCAGGTCTAGCTTCGTAATCTGAGACAGCAGCATCAAAATCTGCATCGTCGCCGTCATCAGATGATTCATCGGATACAACATAATCACTATCAAAATCTTCATCATTGGATTCTTCAACATCCGACTGATGATCCATATCTTCAGCAATTGGAGCAACTTCTAATTTGGGTGAGGAAGTATCACCTTTCAGACTGTCATCAGCTTTAGGTGCTACAATCTCACATCCATTCAAATTAAAGACAGTAAGCTGAAAGATGTAATCCGCTACGTATCTTAAAACAAGTACAACTCTTATACGTAGACCCATGTAGTGTACAATCTTTTCCCATCCATCAGTTATAATGTAACAATTGCGTAGAGGATCTGGTTGAATTACTACATCAAAAGAGTCCCACTGATTCACATAAATCTTAAATGACTATTTAAGTTTACCATTTCCAATACTGATTTTAACTAAGTCCTTGGGTATTAACTGAACAAAAAGATATAAACTTTATTATGAAATCAACAAAGGTACAATAAATTTTAAGGTATATCACTAATTAGTACAGTGACATTTAGAGCAAAACTTCCATTGTGTTTTGAGAATCAGATCTCCCATCTCATACCGTTTACACACACTATAACGGCAATATTACCAGCAACTTCATTGAGTAAATGATTGTTTGTAAAGATTTGTGGTATTATCTGTGGAGTTCAAGTATTTAAGTATTGGCAAGTGTTTTATGTTAATTAATCGTTAACACTAAAACTGCAGAAAATGTTTTTAATGTAATAATCATTAAGAGAGTTCAAATATTGATAAAAAGACATCTTCCAAGATATGATGTTTATCTAAAAACCAACGAAACAATGAAACAATATATTTTATCAGTTATTTCATTATTTATCAAGAGTGTGATAACAATATGAACCAAAAATGTATAACATATGTAAGTCATTCAAATAACGCATTTAATATTTATCGATTTATTTAGAGGAAATCCATAAATAAAGATTCCTCAAAAAACTGTAGAACCGAGCAGCAAATAACATTTTTTAGAAGTCCATAAACAAAAGATTGGTCATTTGATCATATTATTAAATATCAAATAACTAGGTTATCACCCGGGTGGCAACCCGGGTAGGAAAATTTAAATTACATTAATCATAAGTCGATAAAAGTAATGCAAATAAAGTGATATTACATAAAATAGTAACACAGTTTTCTTTATACGCCGTGTACAAAAACATCAAGAAAAAGACAAACATCGGTTATGTATACAACTTAGGAATTATACATGTTTGGTACCATTTGGACTAAAGGCTTGTGAATCGCTCTTGACCATCTTTTAACACAAGTAAGAATAGTTTCCTTGACATGCCGAGCAAAATGTTTGAGATTGCAAATTTCTTGATATACTACAAACAAAAGCTTCCTTTCAGTCTCTTGGACGATTTGAAAACAACCATTTTGCCCCATGGAACTCTCCGTCGTTTCATGGCATCAACCCAATCGACATCATTATATCTATAATAAACAACAAATAATAATTGTAGATGTGAAATAAATAAAAGATAAAACACACTATTATGATTTTATACCGTTAAACACAAACGAATATATTTGATCACAACGACAATTTGAACCACATGAATATAATAAACACGAACCAACAAATCATCACCATTATGACAATGTGAATCAAATATGTTTACCTTTAAAATATAATCTCGTTTGTTCTCCAAAATAAAGATAAGTATATTAATAAGAAAACCTCTTCATTATCCTAAGTTATTGATTAAATTCCAATTTTAATTCATAGTTTATAGCAAAAGTCATCTGAATCGTATCTTTCTGGCTCTTCATTTTCTTTCGAACCTATACCCATTTCCAAACCACTTACAAACCAAACACACCCCAAGTTACATTTTAGTGTAGTTACTAATTAGCCCATGAACTCACGATAAAATAGGATACAAAAATAAGATAAGTGAATGCATGAACGAAAAAAAAAATTATCTCAAACCATGAGGCCACTCATAAAAAAAAATTCCTTAAGAGAAGTTATAGTAACTTAAAAGTGTAAAATTGCTCACCTTTACCGGCTTTCAGAAGCACCCAAATAGCAAGCATCAATTTAATAGGTATCCAGTTACTTCATCCAATGCATCAACTGATCAGTTTTTGAGCCTGTGAAATCTGCGCTTCTGACTCCACCAACATTACCACTCTCCAAGATTCAACAATTTGACCAATTTGGTAATTAATGGGCAAACACTTTGGATAAGATCATTAGCACTGTTGGTGATCGGAAGCCATAGCTTAAATCCAAAATCCAACTTTGCTTGCCATATTTAATAAAGGATTCCCATTTCAGTTTCTATAGATGAAAACACACATTTTTTTAATCTTATAATATAGACTAAATTAAATGCAATATAGTAAAAGAATACAAATATACCTGACTAAAGGGGTGAACACCAATCCTTGACATTCTCACTACATGTTGCTACTAAAGGCCCTTCTCGAAATTTTTTACCTGATCAACTATTTATAATTTGTTTATTTGACTCACCCTTGACATTCACTACTTGTTGCTCCTAAAGGAATTTCGTCTACATCCTACCCAAAAAACACAATATGCCACCAGATACAACCGCTATAACCTCACAATTAATATGATTCATTCTATAACATTAACCCTGTGGATTTTTTTGGGCTTATAGGTTGATCTCCATGCAAGTATTTATTCCAACATCTTTTTTGCTTACATATTACAGTTCTGGGCTTCTAAATACATTCTCAGGCATACATACGTGCAGTACAATAAGCTACGCCCTGAAAGCGGTCCAAGAGCGGCGTTAAGCTCATTGATGATGTCTTTATTACAAACTATAACATGGCAAGGACCTCAGCGAGAGCCTCCACAACTTCTTACATTTGTGGTTGTTGACCTAGAATAGTTTTTATATCTATCTAAAACAATATGTATATGAATCAATAATGAGTTTGAGTTACAGTAGGTAACGGGCCAAAACAGATTAAGGCATGTTTGCTTGAACTCTATTGACTAAATTTGTTTATTTGACCCGTATGACCCGTTTGAAACAAAACTCAACCCAAATCGACCCATTCAAAAGCAAAAGTTTCGAAAGTGCCACCTCACCCAAATCGTCCCATATGACCGATATACCCACTTGCAGCAAAAAAGATATTATGGAAAAATTATTTGGATTTTCAACGAAAAAATGTTCCAGTTAACTCATTATTCAGTTTGTTTCAACCTGTACAAAATAGTTACCCATTTTGATATGTTATCCAACTGGCCCAACCTGACCTATTCACGCTCTTTCATCTTCATGGTTCTCAACACCTCTACTAAAATGACTGCATTCTAAATCATAGCTTTTTAAATGAAAAAAAATATTGGCTAAACTCATTGAAACATACTAATAAACACCTGGTGGGCATTACTGAAGCATGTGATTGTTAGCCATCCTGATTCCTATCCTTTAATCCAACCAACATACCTGCAATTAAACCTTTTGAGTTTCCATCTACATCTAAGCCAGAATCAAATGAAAGCCTACTATTGCTTACGTATCACTATATCAATAAGCCTAGATCATACCTCATTATGCCTCCTACTTTGACAAGCCTGTCGCCACTTCTTGCAATCATCACCGTCGCATCACCACCTCCGAATCTTATAGGCATGATTCCCAACACCATCATGCGCATGTGTGCGGCGTGCTAAACCATGATATGTGAATGGGTCGTAACCTACTAACACACGTTCCAATATTATTCAATCAGAATTGATCTGGTACTTTTACATTATTATTGTTTACAGGCTTACAACTAGCTATAAATCGAAAATCACAAACACGACTACCTTGCAATATGAACCAAATTAACTCAAATAAAAAAAAACATCTCATTTCTACCAAATCACCTATTATTAGTGCATCAAATGAACCCAAATGACATAAGTTAGATTTCCAATTTACAAAACCAAAAGAAGACTGAACATTCTTATACATACTACGATCACTGCATATGTTTATGCTAATCAACGAACTTATTAGTCATAGTGGTTATACTCAGAACTTTAAACCATGGATAAAATTCGTTACCTTGATATCCGAACAAAACTTTAACTTGGCACTCTAAAAATTCAATGGCCAGTGTCTTCATAGTCGTCTTGTCTTCTGCCTGAGGTAACTTATGAGGTTCCTACAGTTTAGAACAAAAAATTAACCATTTGCAAGTTTAATACCCATCTATATTATTAGTGTGACAGGGTTACCAGATCAGACATGTGGATATAACTTGGCCACACCTTACATCTTTTAGGATTCAATATGTAAACAGTGAACATGTGCTAACAACATTTTATCAATTACTTAGCAGGTAAAAATATATAACTGAACCTGTGTTTTACGAAATAAAAAAAACCCAGGAAAGATTATAACAAATCTATAGAATGTTCAGAATCATCGTTTCAATGATTCCCTTTTTGAGTCCCTTACAAAAGAAATTGTATGTATAAAAAAGTTAAGTACATCTACAAAGAATATCTCAAATCGGGCAAGATAAACTCACCTGAATGTTGCCAATGAGATTAGCTTCAATTCTTAATCTATACGCAATATCAATGGACGTTCATCCCTCTCTCTAACCTCTATTAACACTAGGGCTGGCAATTGGGTACCTGTTAAGACACGATTAGACCTGTTTGACTGAAAAATACACCCTTTGACTTTTTTTATTGTTAAAATAATTAAAATTACAATGTTAAGATCTATCATTTATTCATCTTTGTACATAAAACATAAAACTGTTTTACAAACATGAGGTAGAAAGTAGTTAAACGAGTCGTAATCATGTTTGAAACTTATGTTGTGCACGCCGTCAGAAACCTGTTAAACCTGTTAAGACACGATTTGCCAGCCTTAATTAACACTACCCCACTTTCTCAGAAAAAGCTTTGGAACCGCCGCCGCCACTTTTGTTAGGGTTCGCAACGAAACCCTAATCGTGCCGCCAGAGTGCCTCCTGCTGTTGTCGTCTTCAACCGGGAACATCCATAATCGATCGAATGGAAGATTGTTGTAGAAAGCGATTATGTAAACAACTATATGAACAAAAACTAAAATCAGAGCACAAATCTATACCGTATATGAACAAAAACAGAACTTAAATAATCAAATATATAAAATACATATACTAACCTCTAGATTTGATTGGAACCCCAGTGAGAAGATAACCAAAAACCTAATCGGCACTGAACGACTAAACAATGAAAGAGAGGGAAAAATTAAAATAAAAGAAGAATAAAATATACAAAGTGACCTTGATTGTGGACAAAATCCGTTGATGATTGTTTGGTAGGAGATCTATACGGTTGATTCAGATCTCTCTTGATGTCAACGAAAGAACACAAGATCGCCAAAAGATGAATATTAGGGTTTCGAGAGGGACGATAGAGGAAAGGTCTTCTGTCAGTGTGGTGTTTAACGAAAGGAATAAAAGATTTTGGACTTTTAGAAGCAATATATACTCGGGTCAAAATCCGGATCCCGCATACCCATTAACAACAAAACAGACCCGTACATTTTCCCGCCAAAACCACATCTAAGAGGCCCTAATATTGCGACATGTGTCCCAAATTATTTTCGTTTATTATATATAATAGATAAGAACAACAAAATAAACCTTATCGATTGGTTTCAAGTAACTAAATATAGCACCATATAAAAGAAAACTTAGAATCGGAAATATTATAACAAATAAAAAACTTGTAAAATGAAATTTATACATGATCTAAAACATGCAATACATGATCACAGTCTTGATAACAGTCGTTAATGATGTGCATATGAAACTCGTGTGCATACAAATTTTAATAAATATTATTATACCTTGATCGAACTTGTTGATGATGTCAAAAGTAAGAAGTATTCAAGTGGAATGATTGAATATTCAAATGAACATCGGTGATTAAAACTTGAAGCACTTTTAATGAGATCAGAGAAACAATTTTCTAAAGGGATGTGAAAAGTCATTGAAAAGGTAAAGTATGTTTTTATCTGCCTCTATGTCAATGATCGAATTTCATCTGATTGGTCCACACAATACAATTAAACCGCCATTGGAATAATAAATTACATCTTACCGCCATTGAGATAACCAAATTACATATTACCCCCTAATACAATTGTCATATTTTTATCCTTAAATATAAAATATAGTATCCATTTCAAATCTGTATTATCAAATATTTTAAATCATTTTCACAATACTTTCAAAGTCCTTTTTCTCGAGTGGTCAACATATATTCTTCATTCAGTTATTTGAAATTATGGATACAGATAACAGAATTTCAAGTAAGTATGAAGTGTTCTTTCAAGAAAGTCAAAGTCAAAGCTGTGCTGAATCAAGGAAAAAAAGGAAGCGTGTTCTTCAACAAAATAGAAACAACAGTGCTTGTCATCCTACATCAACATCTGATTCTGTTGAAAGGATTCCATTATAAATACTACAAATGGTATGTGTTATAGGTTTGCAAACAAAATTTAAATGAAATATATATTTATATGTTACCTTTTGGGAATCCTTACATATGTCCTATTTTACAAGTTTCAACCACCAATGTTGACAGAAGGAATGTATATCACCTTCCTACTTATGCTACTCCAAATATTAGTAGTAATTTGTGTCACTCATCTACAAAAGGAAAAGGTAAACTTACTGCCGGTATTTTTTTGTAATTTCGAATCATTTTCACAATACTTTCAAAGTCCTTTTTCTCAAGTGGTCAACAGATCTTCTTCATTCAGGTATTTGAAATTATGGATACAAATAATAGAATTTCAAGTAAGTATGAAGTGTTCCTTAAAGCAAGTGAAAGTCAAAGCTGTGCTGAAGCAAGGGAAAAAAAGGAAGCGTCTTCTTCAACAAAAGAGAAACAACAGTGGTTGTCATCCTACATCAACATCCGAGTCTGTTGAAAGGATTCCATTATCAAATACTCCAAATGGTATGTGTTATAGGTTTGCAAACAAAATTTAAAAGAAATATATATTTATTTGTTACCTTTTGGGAATCCTTACATATGTCCTATTTTACAAGTTTCAACCACCAATGTTGAAAGAAGGAATGTATATCACCTTCCTACTTATGCTACTCTAAATATTAGTAGTAATTTGTGTCACTCATATACAAAAGGAAAAGGTAAACTTACTGCAGATATTTTTTTTTTGTAATTTAATTATGAATTGTAGTTTTGTTCATTTATTTTATATATTTTTGTCTTATAAGATTTATCAAGAAAAATCTCATCAAGGAATGTACATCACACTCCTTTTGGAAGTACTAAGCAAACATCCGATTTTGTTGAGAGGACTCCATTATCAAATATTACAAATTGTATGTTTTAAATGTTTGAAAACAAAATATTTGTTTAATGTATATTCATATCTTAGCTTTTATGAATTGTTATATATGTCTTATTTTACAAGTTTCAATATAGGTGGAATACCTAAAATTGAACTATCAATGAGTGATGAGATATTAGCAGATTCTGTGGTTAAGAAGATTTACGAAATTTCTAAAGGTATAAGAGACAGATGTAAATTCCTGTTAAGTTTTCAATGTGTATATAACTTATATTGACTTATAAATTTATTCAATTCTAAAGTTTATATTGATCATGGAGATGCCATCTTTGTGTGTTCTAAATGTGATGCAATGTTATGGGAAGATGAAATGCTTAGGGGAAATCAAAATTGTAAGAAAACATCATATTCTCTTTGCTGTTCAAATGGAGTTGTTGAGCTACCACCACCATCTCCACCTCATCCATTACTACGTTATTTATATAAAAGTCATACCTCAGAGTCTCAGAATTTCATGAATAATATTCGAGCAAATA
Organism: Helianthus annuus; assembly: GCF_002127325.2. Classification (NCBI taxonomy): domain Eukaryota; kingdom Viridiplantae; phylum Streptophyta; class Magnoliopsida; order Asterales; family Asteraceae; genus Helianthus; species Helianthus annuus. Next base: position 136,965,654 of record NC_035442.2, read on the forward strand.
ACATGATGTTTTCGTTCACATCTCTTGGTGGGAAGGTTGACAAAAGTTATTAGAGAGGCAAAGGTCCTTATGTATTTAGACTACTGATATATGTTAAATTATACATGTTTTTATTCCCCAAAACACTTCTGTTTTAAGCGTTTTTGACCGAAACCGCGACATTTAAGTACCAAATTCGGTACTTTTACATTTTCAAGTCTTAAACGAAGAACAAAAGAAAATTCTGATGAAAACAGACAAATTCTGATGCATTTCTAATAAAAAGAACAAAATTCTGATCTGCCAGGTCTCGCACGACCGTGCGACCTGACGGCACTACCGTGCCGATTGCTTGATCTCGGAAGCACTACCAGTGCAACTGCCAGTGCCAATCTGTTCCCGGGCCGCATGACCGTGCCTGTCACACCCCCAAAAATACCACAAGCGGAAACCTCCGCAAGGCGTTTGACGTACAAGGATCTAGCCACTAATCATATTGAACCATAAATAAAATAAACTTTGCATTACACGAAATAGTATAATTCAAACACCAGTGTAGAAAATTAAACATGTTCAGCGGAAGCATAATAATTTGTTTAATAAGTTTAAATGAAAATGTTCAAAACAATGCAACAGCAAGAAGCATTTCCAATGTCACGACCCATGACCACTCCAGCTTCCCAGACAGCAAGTTCCATGACAGTGTACCTAAGGACTAGCAAGCATGCAGAAAAGTGTATCAGACAACGCTGGTGAGTTCACAGTTCGTTTAACAGTTTGTTACCAAGTATTGATTTATGTTATGTTGATTATAACTCGATACCGCAGACGGCTCCTTTTTGCCCTTCTCCAATGCTCTATCAAACATTAGTCATGATTTTAAAGTTATTAGTTCACGCCCGTCTTATCCAGGTACGTCGTGAGGGTGTCAAACCTAATAGCGCTATCAACTAATAACCTCGTTGCCCTACAAGCAACTTGTTCGGTAGTATAATGGGACTTAAGTGATAGAAAGTGAGTGTATTATCCAACATCAACATTTACTGAAAACCGCCTCATATCCCCTACAAGGATATGGGTTTGTGAAAACTGCCTCACATACCCTACGAGGATGTGGGTTTATGTTGTTTGCCTGTTTGATTGTCCGCACCGGACGCATGCTTGTAATTAGAGTAGTGAACTCACCTTAGTTTTGCTCGGTTTGTTAAGTTACCCATTCCAAGTTAGTCAACCAAATCCTATCGTGGTTATCAATGAAATCAGTTTCATAATCAATTGAGTTACGTATATTCACAGTGTGCATTCAAAGCAAAGATCACCGTGACACATAGCAGTTATTCAAACTCATACATGTCATAAACTATATAAATTATTATAACTGTTCTGTTTGTTTGCTAAGAATCAGTGCTGGCGAAGAACCCCTCTCAACGAAGAATCAGACTTCGTCGAGAGTGATTGTGACGAAGCTCTATAATTGTTCGTCATATGCTTGTCGGCGAAGAACACTCTCGACGAAGACTATACTTCGTCAAGAGGGATGGTGACGATGAACCCCTACTGTTCGTCAAGGGCCTGTTAATGAAGATTCAAGTTCTTCGTCGACACAAGGTCGTCAGGTGGAGAATCCTTCGTCACTTATCATTTTCGGTGGCTTTATAGTATACACCTATTCTCATCGAATCACACATCATACAAAAGATGGTATCATACAAAAGATGGTAATTCTGTTTTACTGCTTAATCGTCTCCATCATCAGACAACCTAACTTGAACCTTTCAAACAGATCTGATGAATAATTAACTTTCTTAAACCCTAATGTGCGTGAACCCTAATGAGTATGCCATTCATGTTCGACAATCCATATCACCTGTTCATTCAAATTAATCACTTACAATACTATGTCGCACATACACCACAATTAATCACATCATTCAATTAACATATAGTCAAGATCATTCGATAAGATAACACAATCAATCACCATAACAAATGACTCGATTACAGGGATGATAACTAACCGACGAATAGGTGTGCTAGAACCAAGGACAGTCTTCACGAGAGGAGAGAATGCTTCGACGGAGTGGACTGCCGTCGGAAGGAAGGGGAGGAGGGAAAGGATATTAGGGTTATGCTATATTTTAGTGATAAAAGGATTATGAGAAGAACCAATCCCAATATTGAGTGTGCATGCGATCCCCATGAGAGCCGGGCCCTTGTTGGGCTTCGAAGGATTTGGGCCGAGAGCCCCTTTTGGCGAAGGATCGTCTTGACAAAGCATTGTGCTTCGTCAAGAGTGAAAATGACGAAGAATTAATTCTTCATCCAGAAGAGTTGTGACGAAGGTCCCTTTTTCGTTGAGATGAGGAGTTGACGAAGAATCCTAACTCTTCGTCAAGAGTTATGAAGCATGAACGTGAAACATTTAACAACTCCTAGGTTTACATCTAACAACCAAACATATCAAAACTTTAATCATTCATAAATCGCGCACATGTTACACATAAAACATATTATGAAAACAGGATTTTGAAACGAGTAATGCATAGAGGAAAGACCTTGAAATTTCGGGTTGTCACATCATCCCCAACTTGAAAGAAATTTCGTCCCGAAATTTGATAAGTAATCCAAAGCAGCAAGGTGTTAGATCAGGATGACTGTGTATTTCCCGCAGGTGCCACATCATCCCCAACTTGAAAGGGAATTTCGTCCCGAAATTCAGTAGTTACATCAGGATTAGATTGGGCGGTTGGGAATAGTTGAGGATACTTGAGCTTCATTTGATCCTCGCGTTCCCACGTGAACTCTGGTCCACGTCTTGAGTTCCAACGGACCCTTACAATTGGGATTCGACTGTGTTTACGGACCTTGACCTCCCGATCCATAATTTCAATGGGTTCTTCGACAAACTGCAATTTGTCGTCAATTTTCCGTTCTTGAAGCGGTACCACAAGTGTTTCATCGGACAAACACTTCTTTAATTGCGAAACATGGAAGACGTCATGAACGTTACCCAACTTAGCAGGTAACTCGAGCTTGTAAGCCACTTTAACAATTTGTTCTAAAATTTTGAATGGTCCAACATAACGCGGATTAAGCTTGCCGCGTTTCCCAAAACGTACCACACCCTTCCAGGGCGAGACTTTCAACATAACGCTTTCACCTATAGCGAACTCCAAAAGTTTCCTACACTTGTCAGCGTAGCTTTTCTGGCGGTCGCGCGCTGCCGCCATACGATATCGGATCTGGACAATCTTCTCTGAAGTTTCAAGTACAAGTTCCGGACCGGTGATCTGGCTATCACCCATCTCAGCCCAACAGATTGGAGAACGGCATTTCCGTCCATACAATGCTTCGAACGGAGCTGCCTGGATGCTGGTATGGTAGCTGTTGTTATAAGAAAACTCCACCAAAGGCAAGTGTCTTTCCCAAATCTTACCAAAATCGATAACACATACCCGCAGCATGTCTTCTAAAGTCTGGATGGTTCACTCACTCTGACCATTCGTTTGAGGGTGATATGCAGTGCTCATGTCAAGACGTGAGTCAAACGATTTGTGCATCGCTTTCCACAGATCGGATATGAAACGCGGATCACGATCAAAGATAATGGAGGTTAGCACTCTGTGCCTGGAAACTACTTCCTTTAGATAGATACCAGCAAGCTGGGAGAACTTGTCAGTTTCTTTGATTGCGAGGAAGTGCGCAGATTTCGTGAGACGGTCAACGATCACCCAGATGGTATCATTTCCGTTTTGAGTTCTTGGCAATCCAGTGACGAAATCCATAGCAATTTACTCCCATTTCCACATAGGTATCTCCGGTTGCTGAAGCAGACCAGATGGTTTTAGATATTCTACCTTGACTTTTGCGCAAGTCAAACACTTTCTCACATAAGTCGCGATGTGGACCTTCATCTTCGGCCACCAGTACAAGACTTTGAGGTCCTGATACATCTTATCCGAACCCGGATTAACAGAGTATCGAGACTTGTGCGCTTCATCCATCACAAGCTCTCTAAGATTTCTAAACAAAGGAATCCATATTCGTTCCATGAAATAGTAAATGCCATCAGTTCTCTCTACGAGTCGTTTCTCCATGCCCCACAAATACTCAGCTTCAATGTTTTCCCCTTTCAACGCTTCAGTTTGAGCAGAATGGATCTGGTCAGGTAAATTAGAATGGATGGTGAGCTGCAAGGTGCGAACACGTTTGGGTTTCGTTTCCTTACGACTAAGGGCATCAGCTACAACGTTAGCCTTACCTGGATCATACTTGATTGCACAGTTGTAGTCGTTTGAGAGTTCTACCCAGCGACGCTGCCGCATATTTAATTCCTTCTGGTCAAAGATATACTGAAGGCTCTTGTGGTCGGTATAAATAGTGCATTTAGTACCGTACAAGTAATGCCTCCAGATTTTAAGCGCAAACACCATTGCCCCCAACTCTAAGTCGTGAGTCGTGTAATTCTTTTCATGGACCTTCAACTGTCGAGAGGCATAAGCTATCACTTTTTCACGTTGCACCAGCATGCAACCGAGACCTTGAATAGAGGCGTCATGGTACACCACAAAATCTTCGGTACCCTCAGGTAAGGACAGAATCGGTGCACTGCAGAGTTTTTGCTTCAGAAGCTGGAAGGCGTCTTCCTATTTCGTCCCCCAGGAACACACTACACCTTTCTGTGTCAGAGCGGTGAGAGGTTGAGCGATCTTTGAAAACCCCTAAATGAATCTACGATAGTACCCAACAAGACCCAGGAATTGTCGCACCTCCGAAGGGTTCTTTGGCGCTGCCCAATTCCTGATAGAGTCGATTTTAGCGGGATCCACATGTATTCCCAGCTCGTTGTCTATGTGACCAAGGAAGTGTACTTCTCGAATCCATAAGTCACACTTAGAAAATTTCTCATAAAGCTGCTCCTTCATCAGGAGCTCTGAGATAGGACGCAAGTGTCGTTCGTGGTCCTCCTTATTCTTAGAATAGATCAGAATGTCATTGATAAACACGATGACAAAATCATCAAGGTATGGTTTACATACGCGGTTCATGAGATCCATGAATACCCCTGGTGAGTTGGTTAACCCGAATGGCATGACCAGAAACTCGTAATGACCATATGTTGGGATTGAACCCTACAAAGGAACAGTTGATTAAAGCCTAAACTGGATCAGATCAGTGGATCCAGAATAAGTAGATGTTTGTATTCAATCTTTCCCCTTGACAGTGGCTCTAACGTCTGATGGATTCAACTACTGCCCTTCCTAACTGCTGCTGACCCAAAAGACTGATGAAGACTAAGTGCTGATGATCAATCAACTGTTAAGTCTCAAGTACCGCTAAAGACTAAAGCACTGCTGGAGCCTAAGCAGTGGAATGAAGGATCAGTTGTTTTGTTTATTTCCTTTATTACTTATAATCAGTTGTTTGTAAATAGTGGTTGTAATAGGTCAGTAGTTAGAGTTTGTTAGGAAGTTAAATCTCACTATCATTGGTGACATCAGTAAAGATGCCACAGTGTTTGCTTCGTACTATAAATAGAACAGTACCCTGTACTGTTCTATTAGCTCTTTCATCACTTGTCATTCTGTATGAACAAATTGTGTGAGCTCAGGCTGAGGGGGAGATTGTAATACATGAATGCATTTGTAATTGAAGATTGAAATAAATTTAATCATTCGGTTCAATGATAAACATGTGTGTTTGAAAGCAATTCCCCTGTTTGATTGCGTGTGAAAGTTTGTTTCCATTTTAATTCCGCTGCAATTGTTCTTGTTCATTTTCATTATTTTCAAACAAAACATAATCATAAGAAACTCAGATCCTAACAATTGGTATCAGAGCTAGGACAATCAAATTTGATCTAACAATCATTTTGACGTAAAAGTTCAACTCAAAATCGTTGATCCGTTGAATTGTTCGTTTTGTTGAAAAACAGAATAAGGTTTAATCACGAACAAAGTTGATTAATCAGTACATGTAAAACAACCAGGATGACGTCACAATCACAAGATCTTAACAATAGCATCGGTTCACTCTTCAAACCATGTATGTTGAAGCGAAATGAGTACAACATCTAGGAGCAAAGGATGGGTCACATCCTTGCTCAACAGAATACCAGATGTTGGAAGTCGGTTATCTTTGGACCACATGTTCCAATGGTGCCGAGTGCTGAGGATCCAAAGAAGTTTGAACCTAAGAAAATTGAAAACTATACTAATCAGGATTTTCAGAAAAAAGAATTGGATGCCAAGGCATTCAGCATCGTTGCATTCGCAGTACCTAATGAGATTTATGCTGGGCTGTTACATTATTACAGTGCCAAGAAATTGTGGGATGCACTAAAGGAACAGTTTAGGGGGACTGAAGAAGTACTTGAAAATAACAGGGAAATTTTAAATCAACAGTATGAAACATTTTGTCATGTTAAGGGTGAATCATTAACACAACAGTTTGAGCGATTTAGCTGTCTCATGAGTGAACTAAAACTTATTAAGGTTGAATTTACAAAAGCAGCCCAAAATAGCAGGTTCCTTAGGTCACTTCCTGAAAAATGGGACACAATTGCTTTTGTAACCAGAAACTCTATTGAGTTCAAAGATCTGACCCTGACCCAACTTCATGGTAGACTCCTGACCTATGAAAGGCAGTTAAAAAAAAAAAAAAAAAAAAAAAAAGAGAAGTTACAAGAGTCTGGTAAAGTTGCAGATGACTACTCATTTGGCAGCACAGCTCTTTGGGTCAAGAAGAATCTGGTAATAGTAAGGATCAGAGTTATAATCATTTCATTGATATAACAGCTGGTGGAGCTTTTAACAACTCTGATCCTCACTCATCAAATTATGCTTTTATAGCTAATTGTGAAAACCAGATGTCTGATAATCTGTGCTTTAAACTCAATGATTTACAGCATTTTGATCCAGTTGATTTAGAAGAAATGGACATTTTGCACCAACTTGCACTGCTGAGTGTTAGAACCAACAAGTTTTACAAAAGGACAGGGAGAAAATTCCTAGGGTTGCAAGGGAATCTAAAAGTAGGGTTGGATAAGTCTAAAATCAAATGCTACAAGTGCAACAGGTTAGGTCACTTTGCTAGAGAATGTTGGAGTCAAACAAATGGACCTATTATCACTCACCCTAGCCCAAGACCACAAAATAACCAAAGCACTGTGCAGTATTCTCATTATACCCCTGTTGCCCATGTAAACACTGCCCATTATGCACATCCTGCAACCCCTGTTTTTGTGCATTATGTCCAAACCACTGTCCTACAAATTCAGTATGTCCAAGCTCCTGTCCCTCAGGTTCAAGTGCAACCAGTTGCACCTCAACAAGCTGCACCAGTAGTGGTTCAACCAGATCAGCAATGCTTTTTCATCCAAGGCTTTGTTGACTGGAGCAGCTTACCTGATGAGCTAGGTGATGAAAATTTTGCATTCTATGCTACTAATGATGCTTCTAATGATGAATTTTGTTTTATGGCATTAGAGTCAATACTAGAAGGGCTGGAAACTGAAGAAGGACAGTCAAATGCTGAAACAGTGGATGAAATTGCTGAAGCAGTGGTTACTGTTGTTGCTGGTGAAATACTGTTGGGAGAAAATCCAGAACCCCTGTTGGAACCACTGTCCGACCCCTGGTCTGAAGAAGAAGAAAACAAACAAGGTGAAAAAGAAGAGAAGGTGGCTGACGAGAAAGATCATGTTTGTGATTGTGCCATGATGGCTGCAGCTGAGGTATCATCTCAGGTTCTTAAAAATCTGTGTTCAAACAAATGCATCATAGCATTTGCTAACATTAAAGAGGTGAATGAAAACCTTAGGGATAGAGTGTTAAATGATGATGTTCAATTTGAAAAGTTTTTAAAAGAACTGAAAATCAAATTGGCTGAAAAAGATAATGAAATCTGCAGTCTTAAACAAGAGCATAGCATAACCAAGGACCAACTCCAGACTATGATAGAAAAATATCAAGCCTGCAAAAAGGAGTTGGAATCCACCCAAATCACTTGTGAAAAATGGGTGGAATCCTTCAAAGGTTATGAAATTATGCTTGAAAAATAGCTTGAAAGTAATGTAAAATTTGGCATAGGGTTTAGAAAAAATGACCAATTTGAAAACACTGTTGCAAAGGAGTCTGAAAAGAGGAAGAAAAGAGAAAAGATTAAAAACTTGTTTTGTGACTTTTGTGTAAAGAAAAATCATTTGACCAAAGATTATTTTATTTAAAAGCTTATGATCTAAACAAAACAAGTACTGTTGTACCTTCAAGCAGCTGCACCATCTATAGTAAATCAAACCATTCTACTCAGCAGTGTGTGTACCCAAAATCCTTTGAGGTCAAAAAGGAAGAGTACATGTCAAAAACACCAATGAGTTCATCAAAACCACTTGTCAAGAACCAACCACCGTTTATGCCAATTGAAATAGCTGTTACAAAACAGCTGAACCATATCTCTGTTAAAAGAGATGTTCAGGTGACTGATGCACCCCCTGCAAATCAATACCGAAGAGGTAAAGGTCAACCACCATACCCAAGGGTCCCACATGTTTTTGAGGCGTACAAAAAGCCTTCTAATCCAAGTGTGAACAGGCACCCCTTTGGGTATCAACAGCTGATAGGGCAAGACCCCCAACAGTGGTTAGAGAAAAGCATTTCCAAAACTGTCCAAACCCCTGAGCTAATCACTGTCCATCCACCTGAACTTAACATAGACACTGTTAAGACCCGATCTAAAGCCTTATTGGCTTTGGAGACCCTAATGAACTAATCCTTTACTTGATGAGCATGGAGCTTCTGCATGCTTAGATAGTCTTTGGTATGTAGATAGTGGAGGCTCCAGGCACATGAATGGATGTAAAGCCAAAACCGGATCACATCAGTGTATTATCAATAAGCAGCAGTTTACACTTTGCTCTCCCCTTGATAGTGGTATTCTAACAGCTGATGGATCTTAACTGCTGCTCAACTACAACAACTGATAAACCAAACACTGATGATACTCCAAAGACTGCTGAAGACAAACTCTGTTGCTCTATCTACTGCTGTGTTCTAAGTACCGCTGAAGACTCAAGCACTGCTCATTCAAAGACTGATCACCTTTTGAAGAAAGCACTAATGTTCAAGTGATCAGTGCTTAGGCTATAACAGTGGAACGTGAAGCAGTAGTTATCTCTAGTTTGTATTATGATGTTTATCAGATTTTGTATATCAGTAGCTTGTATAGAACAGTGTTTATAGTTTGTTAGGTTGTTAGATGTCACTATCATGGTGACGTCAGCTGAGGTACATCAGTAGTTTGGTTTGCCTATAAATGGAGCGGTACTCTGTACTGTTACATTTGATTCGTTTTGAGTGAGTTCTCCTCCTCAATTCAATCCTTTCATCTTGTGCAACCAACTCTGGAGTATCAGGCTGAGGGGGAGTTTAGTATGTAAACATGTTGTAATCATTTTGCCTTGTACTTTAATCATTAGACTCAATGAGAAGCAATTGTTTACAAAACTATTTTCTCTATATTGATTGTGTTTACAAAGTTTGTTTTCATTTCCGCTGCACTAAATCTTGTTGTATCATCATTGATTTGTCAAAACTAAACAAACAAGCACAATCATGTCAGCCTCGGATCTTAACAATTGGTATCAGAGCTTGGACAGTCAAATTCGATCTAACAATCAATTTGACATAACAGTTCAGCTCAAAATTTATTGATACTAAGGTTGGTTGTATTCAGTTGAAAAACAGAGTAACGAATGAATCATGATCAAAATGGTTCTTCAGAAAACTCTGTAAAACAACCAAGATGTCATATGACACACAAATTTCACGCGACAAGTGTTTTCATGCACAAGTCTCTCATAGTTTCAGATCTGTAAAGTATCTGATAAATCATGGGATCGTTCAATATTTTCAAATTGATTTCAGTTGTTGCTTGGTTATTTGTGATATTTTTTTATATATTATTCACTAAAGTATGTACCTCAGAATTAGCAAAATCTAAGTTCATATAACCATTAGTGTTTTGCCAATTCGAAAAGAGGGAAATAAAGCTTTAGTCAAAAATTCTTATGTGCTAAAAGGTAGGTTGAGTATCCTCAAAAGGACCAAATCAACTTTGTCAAAACACATTAAGAAACTAAGGTGTCAAAATAGTCCAAATTATGCGTAATGTGAGATCTGGTAATAAAACATGTACAAATATGACTAGATCTTTCAAAACATTACTTCAAAATGATTCTGGACTAAGCATGTTCAAAATAAAATCTCCTAGTGAGCATTTTTGAACATATGAATAAAAAGGGTAGAAAGGGAAAAAGAAAATGGACAAATCTCAAAGTGTGGCTATCTCAAAACGTTTGTATCCAAAAGGAAAAGAGTATAAGCATAACACACTCTTGAGGTTACAGTTGGGTAAAACAATGAAGTCATACAACTGTGTGCATTCATCAATGCAGAAATTGTTCAGGTAGCAATGGCATCACCAGTGATAGCTCTTAAAAGTAGGATTTACAATCAATTGTCTAGAAAATGACCCCAAACTATGGTCAAAATAACTTGAGAATGATATGATCATGAACCTAATTGAAAAGTTGTCAGATCTTTTTATTTTTCAAAAATTTCCTTTAAATTTTTCTTAAGGTGTTTTTCTCTAAATAAAACCAGATATGTTTTACTTTTTATAAAATATATTTTGTACTTTTACTCATTTTTGATAGTAAAAGTTCATCTCTGGTCAGGATGTAATTTCCTATTTTTTTGTGTGAAATTACTATCCTTAAATCTGGTCAAAAGGAAAAGACACACCTATCAAGGTCATGTTAAGCTCAAGTTTGGTTTTCACAGATCATAAATTGATTGCAAATTGATTTAAACTACTGGGATACTCATGATCCAGTTCATGTAATTAGACACAAAATGAGCAGCTCATGTAGAAATGTCTTCATCATCTGGGATGCTAATACCATTGTCAAAATAATTGACATTTGGCAAAACCTTGAACAAAATTCCTGTAGATAACTGCTGGAAATTTAATCTTGATAATTTACATCTAAAATGTATTTTGTTAAGAATAGCATCTCAAGTGCACAACAGATGTTAGACAAAATACTGTGCTTTCACAAAGCAAAATCAAGTTCTACATCTGAACAAGCAGATGCTAACATTATTTGTCAAAAGTTGAAACACTGCTGCACTATCAGTTGTTGAAACAATTTTATGTTCTACCACTGTTGTTCCTAAAAAGCTGTTGTGCCTCAACATCTGCTCTCTAAAGCATGTCCACTGCTGAGAGTCAACCTCTGCTTCTACAAAACACTGATGTTTAAAATCTTTGTTGCATCCACTGATACATCCACTGTTTCATTTCATTACCGTTGTAACTACTGATGATTGTTCCATCAGTAGTTGTCAAAACAACTGTCCTCCATTATTTACCATTTCATCAGGGGTTGGCACGTGGTCAGTTTTTAGCTGTCAGATCATTATAACCGCTCTCACATCAGCATTCACCTTTTTCTTCCTAAATAAAACTCTGCCCTAACACCAAAACAGGGTTTTACCGTCGAATTGAATTCCAAAAGTTCTCTTCTCATAGCAGTTTCCCTCTCATAACTCCAAAAATCTTCTTCGATATTCTTCATCCAAAATGATGAAACCAAAATCGAAAACAAAATCAAAACCATCATCTTCCTTCACAACAGCAGATGCCACTCAAATGGCCGCTGAAACACCGGAGATTCGCTACAAAGCTGCACACAACTTCGTAGGTATACTCACAAAACCTACCGATAACCACACCTTCGACTCCATCCTTGACATCCTTTCTGCATCAAAGTACAAAACTTTGATAACAGCAGACGCTCCCATTTACCTTGATACCCAGAGAGAGTTCTGGAAAAATGCCACCCTTGAAAAACAAGGAGACATCATCGCCGCCATCAACTCCTCGATACAGGGTAAGAAGGTACAAATCTCTCCAAAATCCATCTCTGAAATCTTTAAACTCGATGATTTGAAAGGAAAAACCTCATAGGGATACCCTACAAAAGGGTTACTTCCCTTCTGCACCCAGATTTTTATTCCACACACTACTCATGTGTGTTTCTAATAAAACAACGTCTTTTAATGAGATACCAACAAAAATCCAATGCCTGGGGTATGTAATTTTAAGTGATAAAAACTATAATTACTCCCAGGAAATATTTGATGATTTGGTAAAGAACGTTGATAATATGGCATTTCTGCTCTTTCCAAGATTTCTAAGCTATTATTTTGAACAAAAATTTGTAGAGAAAGATGCAGAATTACCCAAACAAGGTGTCTCTTTCAAAATAAATTGTTTAACAATTGAAACATTTTCAAGGATGATGGCACAAATAAAATTAAAAACAAAAATGCCTGAGCAGATTTTAGAAACTGCCACTGATCCTCAGGCAACCTCTGCTGAGCCCACTGCTCCAGGTGATCAAAGCAGCACACGCACTGCTTTGAAACCCACACCTGCCACCACTAAAAAACCAAAAAGAAAATATCCAGAAAACCCACCAAACCCACACCAAAGGCAACTCTGGAAGATGAGATCCCAGAGTCAATGCCAGTGACAACACAAAAGTCACAAGTAACCACCGCTGCTACTTCCTCACAGCAGTTGGAAGAAAGATCTCAACCCCAGCCTAAAACTCCTCCTGCATCCTCACAAAAGGATCAGGTTGTAACCACAGGGTCTCCACAATATGAAGCTCTAGATCCACTCGGATCTATCTTACACAGTCCTGATCCCAAGGACATGTCTCTTTCAACACCCATACCCTCACCAATCATATTGCCAAAATCAATAATACCCCTGTTGCATGCAGTTGATATGGCACAGACACAAACCAGTTCCTCTCTATCACCCATTACTGAGAGTATACCTCCACAAGTGACTGGGTCTGATGCTCATACCTCTGTTATCCCAACAACAGTTGAGGAGGTTACACCCCCTGAGTTACAAGTAACTCTCGGTGGTAGTTCAAGTGGAGCAGCAACTACAACTGATGGATCAACAGATCTTCAGTTGGACAGTTGTTACATTACTAAGACTCCCTTGAAGGCAATTTCTTCCATGGCAACATCGGTAACCACCGGAGAGTTAATTTTAACCACCGGTACCATCAAAGGTTTATCGGTTGCTGAAGAAAGAAGTCCCCAGTACCAAGAAAAAGGGGCATCAATGGATGATTTTTGGGACTCTGTTCCCAAGTCACACATTGATACAACCACCACTGGTGGGGATTCAGATGATCCTGTTAATTCAGGTGATGATTCAAAATATAATGAATTGACGGCCAGAGTTGAAAACTTGGAATCTTCTGTTGCCGAGATAAAAGATATGGTGCAACAGCTGTTAGAAGCTCAAAAAGCCCAATCAACTGTTCCACCTGCGCAAGCATCTGCTCCACAAGCATTTGCTGCAAATGAGCTATGGAATATCTTCCAACCAATGCTTGAAAAACAGCAACAAATGGCTGATAAAAAGCATGCTCTTCAAGTACAAATGCTGACCAACATGGTGGAATCAAGGTTCAAAGACACTCAAGCAGATATCAAAGCTATAAATGCTAGCATCCAAAAGACTGCCCAGAGTGAAAAAGCTCCATCTACCATCTTCTTCATGGATACACCCCTGGCAGATAATGCCAAAAAGGGGGAGAAAATCAAGTTGAGAAAGAAAGGTATAGAAGATGGGCTGTACGTTGAACCAGAGGAACCCAAAACCTCAAAAACTTCAACTCAAACAGCTGATACACCAGTAGTTACAAAAACTACTGTTAGTAGCCAAACAGCTGTCATAACATCAACACACACACCCTCAACACACACCACCTCATCACATACCACCATAACTACTGTTTCACCACCACCATCTGTGTCTAAAGCACAAAAATCACCATCAAAGCTAAAAACTACCAAACCATCATCACCCCCTGCCAAAAGGAAGAAGACAACAGATGTTCCAACATCTGTTGTAATGGCAACAGTGGTTGATGTGACACCTGTGTCACTTCAACCATCAAACAAATACCAAACCAATGAAATATTGTATTTCATACTTGGGATTTTGTGTAAATATGTGTATCGTTTGCACATATTAATTCTTGTTCGATTTCGGGCTTTAAATCGCTTTTTGGAAGGTTATACGTGATCTGATGCGTAAATATAACCAGTTTAATGCAACAAACACTCCGGAACAGTGAAATAGGCTTAACATACCTTAAATAACCATTACATAACTTAGAAATAAGTTTTCGATGGTTTGGTATGCCGAAATCAAGTTTATTCGCTTACAGGGACTAAATTCGACAAACTACGAAAGTATGTCAATTTGTACTGTAACAGACCTTTCGGAACTTGATCATAAGTTAAGTATGCCCTAAATATTCTTTACATAGCTTAGAAATAGGCTTTGAGGTGTTTGGTGCGCAAAAATAAACTTTATGCTCATTCAGGGACTAAAAGCGTCAAAAAGTGCATAAGTTTGCATTTTCGCGCATATTTTACGTTCTGAGTACTTCCGGACTTCCAAAAATTTATGTAAGCATTAAAATATTATGTTTTAGTGTTTGGCTTGTCAAAAATCCTTTCGTCGTACAATTTGGACCGTTTTTGCGTTCGTTACGACTTCCGTCGTAATTAACCGAACAACGCAATCATACGGCCAAACGAACCGACATCCGGCATATTTTTGAGCATGTTTTATGTTCCCTATATTTTAACTTCATTTTAGAGCATTAAAATGGGATTAACGGGGCTTAAACGTGCCAAAACGCATCAAAAACCAAGTTCGGAGTCACAGGGGCCTGTTCTGCCATTTTGTGGAAGTTTCTGCCAGCACCAGAGGCCCTTACGGACCGTAAGGGACCTCATACAGTCCGTAAGCCACCTTCAGACCAGCAGAATGCAGAAACATTGAACCTGGTCCTTTCCACTTGTTCCCATGGTTTTTAACCCCTGATTTTCATTCTATGGACTGGTATTTCATTACCCATTGTATTCAAAACCTTGTGCCCACTTGTATGGCCAAGATTTGTGCCCTCTTTTCCAAGAAATGATCCTAACGGTTCTTGTTTATCTATAAATACACCCCCCCCATGTCTTGCTTATTTTCCCTCACATTTGAAATCTGATTCAAAGCTCTCTAAGTGGAAGTTTATATACTTCCTACCTGATAGTGAATCGGGTTCAAATCTTGCGGGGACCTTCTGTAAGTATTCTTTCGCGTTTTTCGTTCGTTTTAGCGTTAAAGTCAAACTGTGTTTGACTTTCTGCATTGACCAGTTTATGGTCAACGCGGAGTTCGTTTGAACTTCATAACGTGAGCGTAATCACGATGGTTATAGTCCCTAGTGACTATACCCACTGATTACCACGTTATCCAGGCTCAGTGACGAGTCGTAGTTTCGGCCAAAATGCGTTTCCTCGCGTATTTTGTAACCAAACTACTCTAGGGTATCAAAACCGTTTGTTTTGATACCAAACCTGTTTTCTAACTTTACTAAACATGTCCTAGCATGTTTAGCTCGTCGCTTTTAGAATTGTGCTTGTTTAGGGTCGTAAAGGTAAGCGATCTAATCAATCGCTTATACTTTCGAACCCGACCCATTTGGTCAATCATTAGGATCCGACCAAACATTTTAGGTGACCATAGTTATATAGGGAATAACCTTCCGAGGTTATACCTTATGGTCACGTCGTTTAAGTAGTTATATGATAAGTAGTTCTTATGCCTTAGGTAAATTACCAAAATGCCCTTTTGCGCCAAAATTCATTTTAAGCCTATGTAACGTAATTTTTGACATCTAAACTGATTTAACAACAATATGAAACATGTTAAGGCATATTTTACTTGTCATAGGACTAGTTAGGCATTCCGAACGCGTTTTACGCAAACGACGCGTTAAAGTAGCGTAAGCTACCTAAGCGGGTCGTAACGGGTCAAAAGCACTTAGGATAGGTTTCGTTTTAGTACGTAGGCTTTGTTAAACCATGTTACATAAGTTCCCCTACTTATTTGGTTTACGAACCCTTGTACTACCCGATCCTCCGATAGGTCCGTTTATTAATGTAGATACCTATATAGGTGCCGTTTGATTCCGTGATCTTCTAGCATTGCTTGGTGGTTGTCCTAGGACTTCTAAGCAATCTCAAGTGAGTACATAGACCCCTCTTTTACTGTTTTTCAAACATTTTGGGGTGAAACACATGTGCCTACTTGTTACTTTCATGCTTTTCATGATTTCATATCATATACTTGCTATGTTCACTAGTACACTATTAGTACATGATTTCATTATGTTTTTGCTATGTATGCCCATTGTGTGCATACTTAGTACATCGTTTTACATAACATTTCATGCTATGTATGTTCATCATACTTAGTACATTTTACATCACATGCTATGTATGCCCATTGTGTGCATACTTAGTACATCGTTTTACATAACATTTCATGCTATGTATGTTCATCATACTTAGTACATTTTACATCACATGCTATGTATGTCCATTGTGTGCATACTTAGTACATCGTTTTACAAGACATTTTATGCTTTGTATCATGCTATGTATGTCCATCCGTCGCATACTTAGTACATTGTTTGTGCATTCTTACCTATGGTTTGGTTATTACATATTTCACTTGCCATACACGACATTTTGTTTACACATTACTTGATTGACATTTGACAACGGTTTAGACATGGGCAATTTACATTGGTGGTTTATGTGGGTAAGTGATTTGAGTAACGAGACGTGAGTAATGTGATACAAGCATGGTGGATACGCCGCTGGTACTTCCTATATATAAGTGCTTGTATTATATTACATGGCGTAGCGTTATTTGAATCATTCAGTTGGATTTATACATTTTTACACAAATAACATATTTTTTTCACAAGACATTGTTTTACAAAACAGTTTGTTTTATACAAACTCCTTTTTACTTGGTTATTCAGTTAACCTTACATCATTCTTTTTAACTATACCTATCTATCATCGATTTTCAAACGTCTTATAAAAGCAAACACTTAAACTGGATTCATGACAAGCTTTTGTTAAACATTTTCTCAAACCTAGGTCATGAATCCTATTTTTCCTAAAACCTATGTACTCGCCGGCATTCTTATGCTGATGTATTTTCACATGTGTTTCAGGTACAATAGTTGATGATATTTGATGATGATATTGATGCATGCTCACATAGGATTGGACGAGGCCTTAGTGACATTAAAAGATGCAAGACTAGTTAATTTTTGTTATGTTTCTTTATTGTTAAGACATTGTAACTCATTTAATTCAATAAAACGAAATTTGTTTAATCCATGGTTGTGAAACAATGATTCTGTTACAACACCCCCCGACGTTTCCACCACGTTTTGTTGTTTTACGTGGTCGGGGTGTGACAGTTGAAGCACTAGTTGTTTCAACTACTGTTAATCAACCACTGATCACCACCCAAACAACTGCCACAATAACCCCTGCTCAAAAGCAGAAGACATCTGCTGATACATCAGTAGTTGTAATGACAACAGCAGTTGAGACACCAGTTGTTTCAACAGTTGTTAGTCAACCATCCACCACTGCTCTATCCTTTCCTATATCACAACCAAAGCTCCTCAGCAGAAAAAGGAAGCCAATACCTGCCAATGAGGGAACACATGATCCTAATGCTGCAAAATATCCTCTGGAAATTGAAGCTCTCAAAAATGAGATGAGGCAATTCTATACAAAAGAAGATCCTTCAAAAAGAAGATTCTCCTCACTCACAGGCTACATGCCACCAGAGGATATGGATGATTATCTCAAAATAAAGGCAAGGCAAGCTAAAGTAAAAGCTAAGGTTGACAGTGAAAAGGAAAGTCTAAGCGAAGTAGGCATTGCTAAAAGACTGGAGTTCTACCTTACAAAGGTAAAGCAGATAGAAGAATTTGCACAAGAGCTAGAAAAGGAAAAGGCTGATCAAAAGAAGAAGTTAAGAAAACAACTTCTAACCTTCATCATGAAAGAAAAGTTCTATCCTGCTGAAGAATCACAGTTTAAAGAATGGCCATTAGTAGCTTTAAAGCATGAGGCTGAAAGGATCCAAAAAATCAAGAATGATCCTTCAAAGAAGAAAAATGCTCCAAACTGGAGTAAATACAAAAAGCTCATTGCTGACCTCACTGCTGAATATAAAGGAAAGAAAAAGGAGCTAGTGGATGCTAAGATGGACACTGCTGAAGCCATATCAAAATGGTCTAGGCAGCAAACTGATGAAGCCTATGAGAGGCTAAAGAAAAAGAAGAAAACTGCTTTAGATGCTTCAAAGAAAAGAGAACAGATGATGAAGCTTGAACAAAAAATTGAAAACCTCAAGACAATGTTAAAATCAGCAGACAGTCCTACTCTTGGGTCAAATCAAGATGAAGGCAAACAGCTGACTGAAGAAGAGGTCATAGAAAAAGAAGCAGAGTATCTCAAGGACACCATCTTAAAAATGGGTCTGAATGAAGACAACTCATCAAAGCTTCAAAACCTTTTTAAGAAGGTACTCAACAAACCTGCAACTCCAAACACTGCAAAAGACAAGACAGAAGTTGAAAGACAAGAGCTTATTGAACAAGAAACTGCAGAAGATATAGCTGCAGCATAAAAAGTAATTGAAGAAGCTTTCAATGGAATGTCTGAAAGTCTGCAGATGTTTTCAAGGCCATCATCCCTCAACTCATCAGCAAATAAGTCTCTCCCAAGAAACCCACTTGGCTTTAAAATACTAAAGTGGATGTCTAATCAAAAGACCCACGTATTGACCCTGGTCAGAGCCAATGGCGAAGTAAAGTACATATCAAGGAAAGAAGCACTAGGCCTTAGTGTTGAAGATTTGCAGGATCTCCTTAAACTTTCACTGTGCAGGGATGAGGATGACTAGAGTGCAAAGGAATTTGAAGCTGTATTCAAAGAACAAGCTAAGGCACTCTTGATGAGTAATAAAGGTTCTGAATAATGAAGGGTTTTGGCATTATCTGTTCCAGGGGGAGATTGTTGGGATTGAACCCTACTAGAGGAACAGATAATGTAAAGCCAAAACCGGATCACATCAGTGGACTATCAATAAGCAGCAGTTTACACTTTGCTCTCCCCTTGACAGTGGTATTCTAACAGCTGATGGATCTTAACTGCTGCTCAACTACAACAACTGATAAACCAAACACTGATGATACTCCAAAGACTGCTGAAGACAAACTCTGTTGCTCTATCTACTGCTGTGTTCTAAGTACTGCTGAAGACTCAAGCACTGCTCATTCAAAGACTGATCACCTTTTGAAGAAAGCACTAATGTTCAAGTGATCAGTGCTTAGGCTATAACAGTGGAACGTGAAGCAGTAGTTATCTCTAGTTTGTATTATGCTGATTATCAGATGTTGTATATCAGTAGTTTGTATAGAACAGTGTTTATAGTTTGTTAGGTCGTTAGATGTCACTATCATGGTGACGTCAGCTGAGGTACATCAGTAGTTTGGTTTGCCTATAAATGGAGCGGTACTCTGTACTGTTACATTTGATTCGTTTTGAGTGAGTTCTCCTCCTCAATTCAATCCTTTCATCTTGTGCAACCAACTCTGGAGTATCAGGCTGAGGGGGAGTTTAGTATGTAAACATGTTGTAATCATTTTGCCTTGTACTTTAATCATTAGACTCAATGAGAAGCAATTGTTTACAAAACTATTTTCTCTATATTGATTGTGTTTACAAAGTTTGTTTTCATTTCCGCTGCACTAAATCTTGTTGTATCATCATTGATTTGTCAAAACTAAACAAACAAGCACAATCATGTCAGCCTCGGATCTTAACAGTGGTAATGTTATGTTTGAAAATGTCAATCTAATTGACAATCTAAAATTCAACTTCCTTAGTGTCTCACAAATGAGTGATAAGGGCTATGGCTCATTCTTTACTAAGGATTGTTGTAGGATTGTTGGACCAGAAATGGTTAAAAAGATTGAAGAAATAATAAAAAATGGAAAAACTCAACTTGTTGCTCAAAGGAGTGGCAATGTTTATGTAGTTGATTTGTCAAAAGAGAGCCCCGGGACTAATGCCTGTCTGTTCTCAGCTGCCTCTAGCAAAGAGACAGAATTATGGCACAGGAGATTGGGGCACACAAATCTCAAGACAATCACTGCTTTGTCAAAACAGGGGTTAGTAAGAGGTCTTCCTCAAAAACTGTTCACCTGTCCAGAGCATTGTGTTTCCTACTTAAAAGGAAAACAACATAAAAGCTCATTTAAGTCCATTGAAGAGTTGAAAACAACCAAGTGTCTACAAATGCTGCACATGGATTTGTTTGGCCCAGTTAAAGTCATGAGTCTCAAAAAGAAAAGATATTACTTGGTGATTGTAGATGACTTTTCTAGGTTTACATGGACTTATTTCTTACATTCCAAAGATGAGACTGCAGGCATTAATCAAATGGTAGAGCAGCAGATGTTCAAAACAGCTGTCATAGCTCAACCACTGCTACCTCAACAGTTGTTGACCAAAGTAGCCCATTAACCCCTGCTTCTACATCATCAAACATTGTTGATAAAAGTCCTCAAACAGTGGATAAAAGTCAGCATGTGTACACACTACTACCTCCTATTCCTCCACCTCCATTTGAAGCCACTACTGGATCATCAAAGTCACCAGCAGTGGTTAGCTCAGATGATTCACATCTGCAGCCCTCACCATTAAATGCCATTGTTCCATACAAAGGAGATCTTATCTTCTTGAAGTCTCATCCACCAGACCAAATCATTGACAACATCAGTGAAGGGGTGCTTACAAGAAGTCGATCCCAAAACATCTGTCTTATTGCTGGTTTTCTATCTCTCCATCAGCCAGTCAAGTACCAAGAGGCACTAAAAGACAACAGTTGGGTAGAGGCCATGCAAGAGAAGCTCCAACAGTTTAAAAGACAACAAGTATGGGAGCTTGTACCACTACCAGAGGATGTGAGTCCTATTGGCACAAAGTGGGTCTTCAAAAATAAAACTAATGAAAGGAGCATTGTTGTCAAGAATAAAGCAAGGCTAGTGGTTCAAGGTTTCAGACAGGAAGAGGGCATTGACTATGATGAAACTTTGTCCCTGTAGCAAGATTGGAAGCTATTAGACTATTCCTGGCCTTTGCTGTCAACCACAACATAAAGGTGTTTCAAATGGATATCAAATATGCTTTCCTCTATGGTAAGATTCAAGAAGAGGTATATGTTTGTCAACCTCCTGGCTTTGAGGATCCATTTTATCCAAATCATGGATACAAGCTAAATAAAGCTTTGTATGGCTTGAAACAAGCACCAAGAGCCTGGTATGAAACTCTTTCCACTTTTCTTCTCTCTATTGGTTTCACAAGAGGTAAAATAGACAAAACACTGTTTTTAAAATGGAGAGGGAAAGATTTGATGACTGTCCAGATTTATGTGGATGACATCATTTTTGGAAGCAAATGTACTAAAATGTGTGAAGAGTTTAGACAACTCATGACAGCTAAGTTTGAGATGAGTGCAATTGGTGAACTATAGTGTTTCCTTGGTCTCCAAATGAAACAACTGCAAAATGGTACATTCATCCATCAAGGCAAATATGCCAAAGAACTTTTAAAGAAAATTGAGATGGATGATTGCAAACCATGTAGTACACCCATAGCAACCACAAAAATTGTCATGTTTGAAGAAAAGGATGATTTGGTGGATCAAACACTATATAGAAGCATGATTGGGTCTTTATTGTACCTAACTGCATCTAGGCCAGACATCATGTTTGCAACATGTGTTTGTGCAAGATCCCAATCAGCCCCTAGAAAGTCTGATCTTATTGCTGTAAAAAGGATATTCAGATACCTCAAAGGTGTTCCCATACTTGGTATCTAGTATCCAGCTAATGGAAATATCAAGCTTTCAGGTTTTTCAGATAGTGACTTTGCTGGATGCAATACAACAAGGAAGTCCACTTCGGAGGGTGCCAATGTCTAGGTGATTGCTTAGTATCTTGGCAGAGCAAAAAGCAAGCAACTATTTCAACATCCACTTCCGAGGTAGAGTATATAGGTGCTGCAAGCTGTACATCCCAACTGCTTTGGCTTCAAAATCAACTGCTGGATTTTGGTATCACTGCCTTAAAGACACATCTCATGTTGGACAGTTAGGCAGCAGAAAATATCATCAAAAATCCAGTATCTCATTCAACCACCAAGCACATTGATATCAGACATCACTTTGTGAGGGATTGCTATGAAAAAGGTTTGATTTCTCTGCACCATGTTCCAACTAAAGATCAAGTGGCAGATGTGCTAACAAAAGCATTATACACATCCACCTTTGAAAGCTTGATCTCTGGGATTGGCATGCTGAACATGGAATAACAGGCAAAATCCTATTTTTCTATGAATAAAACCATTAAAATGTTTTCAGAAAATCAAAAATCCATCCTTAAAAATAGCTAAAAATGAAATTTTCATTAATCCTTAAAAGTCTGCCATAACCACTGTTTTTGGTTCAAACATCTGTTCTGTTAAATGTTGTCCACTGCTGAAAGTCAACCTCTGCTCTCTCATTTCCTTGTTAATCACTGTTGGTCAAAATCAGTGTTTTAACCCACTAACGGCTATCCACTAATAGATTAAAGTAGCCACTATTTCTCATTATAGCCGTTGCAAACCATTAATATTGTTCCATGAGTGGTTTCCTACCAACTGTCCTCCATTATCATCAGAGGTTGTCACGTGGGCAGTACTTGGCTGTCAGATCTTTTGTAACCGCTGCCACGTCAGCATACACTTTTCCCCCTATAAAACCCTGATCAAAACCCCAAATAGGGTTTTCACTGTTGAATCGAATTCAAAATTCTTTTCTCAAAGCAGTTACCATCACTCTCTCAAAATCACTCATCTTCTTCATCCGTTCTTCGTCATTTTCAACTCGCAATGGCTCTTCCACTCAAATCCCCACATAATTACTTGGGCTTACTTGAAAAACCAAGTCATACCGAAACCTTCAACTCCATAATTGATGCTCTGTCGTCTTCAAAGTACAAAACTTTGTTGACTTGTGATGCTCCGATCTACATGGATACTCAGCAAGAATTTTGGAAAAATGCTAAATTAGAAACTAAGGATAAAAAGCCCTTAGCCATCAATTCTTCTATAAAGGGTGTTCCAGTCACAATAACACCTTAAACAATTTCAGAGGTATTTGAACTCGACGATCTTCAAGGTATAACATCTTTCCCAAAAATAGAGTATCAAACGGATTTCATTGAAAGGGGGTATGAAGATGAAATGAAAAAATACACTTTACAAAAGGGCAGTTTTCCACCTACCACAAGATTTTTGTTTCATACCCTCCTAATGTGTGTGTCAAACAAGACCACTGCTTTCAATGAAATCCCATTGAAGATCCAATACCTGGGTTATGCTATACTACATGGAGAAAATTTTAATTATTCCCAGGAGATCTTCAATTATCTTGTTACAAATGTTAATAAAAAAGCATTTTTGTTATTTCCAATGTTTTTAAGTTACTACTTTAAAAAGAAATTCTCAAAGGATAATGCCCATGTGCTTATCCAAGGCAATCCTTTTTCAATAAACAGCCTAACCTCTGAAACCTTTACAAGGTTGTCAAAACTTTCCAAAACACAAACAGAGGTTCCTGAGCAGACTTCAGCAGCTACCACTGCTCCTCAGGCACCTGCTGTTGAGCCCACTGCTCAAGGTGATCACAGCAGCAAAACAACTACTGTGAAACCCACACCTAAAACCACCAAAAGACCAAAACAGAAAAAATCACAAAAGCCCCCCAAACCCATCAAAAAGGTAACTCTGGAAGATGAGATCCCAGAGCAACTACCAGTGACAACACAAAAGTCACCAATAACCATTGTTGCTACTTCCTCACAGCAGTTGGAAGAGAGATCTCAACCTGAACCTCAAACTCCTCCTGCTTCTTCTAAAAAAGAACAGGTTGTAAGAACAGGGACACCAAATTATGATGCTCTAGAATCACTTAATTCCATCATCCACAGCCCAGTGCCCGGGGCAAATTCTCTTTCCACCCCTATCCTCACTGCACAAATTCCACCTACCATATTACCTCTATTGGATGCAGTTGATTTAGCCCAGACACAAATCAGTTCTTCTCAATCACCTATCACTAAGAATATACCACAACAAGTGACTGAGTCTGGTGTCTTAATCTCTGTTAACCCACCAATAGCTGAGGAGGTTACACCACAGGAAGTACAAGTACTTCCTGTCAGTAGTTCAAGTGGAGCAGCTACTACAGATGTTGAACCCACTGGTTTACATCTGGGGAGTAGTTTCATAAGTGAGACTCCCTTGAAGGCAATTTCTTCATTGGGAACCAGGGTGTTTCCAGTATTCACTGGTTCACTAAAACTGGTTACCTCTGCTGAAGGAAGAAGTCCCCAGTACCAAGAAAAAGGGGCATCAGTGAATCATTTCTGGGAATCTTTCCCTAAGTTAACCACTGATACAACCACTGCCAGTGGGAATTCAGATGATCCCATTAACTTGGGTGATGGTTTAATGTACAAAGAATTGGTGGAGAGGGTTGAAAAATTGGACACATCTGTTGCAGACATCAAGTCAATGTTGCAACAGTTGTTACAAGAACAAAAGGCAACACCCACTGCTGCTCCAACTGCAACATCTGCTCCTACTCCCACTGAGCTTTGGAATCTATTTCAACCTCTGCTTCACAAACAAAGAGAATATGCTGATCAACAACATGAAATTCAAGTTCAAAAGATCAGAAATTTAATGAAAGCAAGGTTTAAGGATACACAGGCAGATATCAAGGCAATCAAGGCCCACTTGCTGAAAACCACTGGTTCTGCTCCTCCTTCAATCATTTTTGTGGACAACCCACCACCTAATGATGCCAAAAAGGGGGAGAAAATGAAGCAGTTAAAGAAAAAGGGATATGAAGATGGTCTGTACATTGCACCAGATAATTCTAGTATGCTTGCAGAAATCCCTAAACCAGATGGTTCCAAGAAGGTTGATGTAACCTTAAATGCTATTGCTGATGAAAAAGCAAGGCTGAAAAAAGATATGGAGGGAAAGGGTAAATCAAGGTTTGAGCAGGAGAAGAAAGTTTATATGGAGATGGAAGAACAGGGTATTTCTGAGCCCAAGGATGAAGAAAGTCCTAAGCCTAAAAGAAAACAGCCCACTAGAAAAGTGAGGCAACCCAAATCCATACCTTACAGACTCACAAAACACACTCCTCAAACTCCTAAAAGCTCCTCACATCAAACCTCCAAACCCACAGATGTTAAAACACCTGTTGTATCAACAGCTATTGGTACTTCAGTGGTTTCAACAGATGTTACATCAACAACTGCCACCACTACCACTTCAACACACACTCAATCCACTTCCTTACCAAAAATCACATCACCACCAAAAACATCCTCACTACCACCAACACCACCTGCCAAAAAGCAGAAGACATCAGGTGACACATCATCTGTTGTAATGACCACAGTGGTTGAAACACCAGTTGTTTGAACAGTTGTTAGTCAACCACCTACCACTCAAATCACCCCCACTCAACCCACAAAAACACCACCAACCTCTCCTAAACCCGAAAGGAGAAGGATAATATTGAATGATGACTCTTCACCACCTCCAACATCTTCACAAACACTGACCCTTGTTACCATTCCAAATCCTGTTCCACTCTCTTCAGCACAAGCATTTAATCCAAACACTGCCATTACTCCTGCAGGAGTCCAGTATCCATTAGATCTTCCAGCAGTTAGAGAGGAGATAAAATCCTTCTACTCTAAAGATGACCCTGCTAAAAGGAGTTTGCCATCTCCTCAAAGATATCCTAGGCCTAATAACATAGAAGAATATTTGAAGTTAAAGGCTCAACAAGCAGAGGATATCTCTAAAAGAAATTCACAGGGAAAATCTGAGAAGGAGATTCAAAGATACTCTCAATACCTGCTCACTCAAGTCAGCACTTTGGAGAGGTTTTCAAAAGATCTTTGTCAGAAACTATCAGAAAGAGATGATGAAATCTTGAGAAAATATTACATTGAACACATTATGGCATTCAAGAAATACAAGGCAAAAAAAGCTCAATACAAGGAATGGACTCTTGGTGAGCTCAAAGAGGTGTTAGAAAGAGTGGAAAAGATGAACACAGACAAAGTAAAACACACTCCTCCTGTTTGGTCAAGGTACAAGAAAAATGTACCAGAAAGAACTTTAAAGCTGAAGAGAATGAAAGAAGAGCTGATAACAGCTGATTTTGGGTCAAGGAATCAGGTCACAAGATGGTCAGAGGATAAAGTGATGGCCTCTTACAAAAAGCTGGAAGAATTGAGAAAGAAAAATCCTAATGTTCCTCAAAAGCCTGTTTACCCTGAAGCAGTGGTTCCAGCTAAACCACAAAAGCTACAAATCAGGACATCCACTGCTCCACCTGCTGCCATCCTTTATCAAAGAAGGAAACAAAAGCAGATGGATGCAGAAACAGCAGAAGATGTACCAGCAAGGGATTACATTATAAAAATGGTCCTTAAGCAGATAATAGCAGAAAATCCTGAATTGGCACAAACTACAAACACTGCTCAACCAGTCATTACCAAGCCACCATCTCCAAACTCATCATCAATAAAACCTCTCCCAAGAAACCCACTGGATTCAAAAATACTAAAGTTGATGTTGGTGCACTAAATGTCTGCTGACTACGTCTTAGCAAGTCTTATGTCTAGATAGGTTAAACGGGTGCATAAACGAGATTAGATTAGGGTTTGTATAGAATTTAGGAAAGCAGTCCGTTTGAAATGAACCCTGGCCGTTTGAACATGTTCGGTCGTTTGAAGCTTGACCGTTTGAACAGGTCATGTCATGTTCAAACGGAAGGGGGCTGGGTCTATATATAGCAGTTCATTTCAAACGGTCAGGAGTATGCATGTATGTGTTTGTGAGTCGAGGTGCTATTGGATTTTTATCAGAATCATTGTAAAGACTTGCAATCAGTAATAGAAAGAGAAATTGGAAGGAACAAGCTGTTTTGACTTAGTTTACTTTGATTCCGCCTTTGTAAACTGAGATGAACTACCTTTGCTGACGTTTAAGGTCACCGAAACGGTCCAACAAGTGGTATCAGAGCTCAGGACGAGGAGTTCATACCAAATAACGCTTGAAATCATCGGATTATCTCACTTCTACCTTTCTTTTCTGATTTGAACTAGTTGTCACGGTTTAAATGGCTTGAAACGTTCACATATCAAACGAAATTCACTATTAACTAATCCTTGACAATTTGGAACTAAAATTCGACCTAAAACTTATCGAAATCATCGTGTCCATTTGAAATTGTTCGAGAAAAATGACGTCATACCGTTTGAAAATGACACAGTTCGTTTGAAAGTGGTTCTATCGTTTGAACGTATCGTTTGAAACTGATCATACTGTTTGAGAACAGACTAATTGTTTGAACAATCGTTTGAAAATGGAGTCCGTTTGAAATTGTCGTTTGAATTTGAACTTATCGTTTGAAAGTGGTGTATCTTCAAACGATCAGGACAGCTATCGTTTGAAGGTGGTCGTTTGAATACCTTCCGTTTGAAACTATAGTTATTTCAAACGGAACAGTCCATTTCTTTTGAAAATAACCTGCTCGTTTGAACCATTGTTTGCACCATTCCATTTGAAAAGGTTCCGTTTGAATCTGATATTTTCCAAAACCAAAATTTTTCTAAGTGTTGTCTGATTTTACAGGTACATTCACGATGGACGATATTTTCTTGAGCCCGTTCAGCGACATGTACGCATTCAAGGGAAATTCTGGAAACAATGATACGTCTTCGAGCAATACGAACGAGGATCCACCGAAAGAGAAAAAGAAAGAAGCTTGGGAGTCGGAGACCGCATTTGGTACATTCAACAAACCTCCGAAGCTGATGGCTATAGAAGATTATAGTAGGTGGTCAACAAAATTCGAAGATTGGCTGATGGCTTTCGCATTTGCAAGTTGGAAAAGTATGAAAAATGGATATGCAAATGGAAAGAAGAATGGTGAAGCATTGAGATCAGAAGAAGAAATTGAAGGATTTGTAGCCGAGCAAAAATGTGTGGCTTTACTGTTTCAGTCGGTGCGAGAAGACATCATTTCGTTGATAGACTACTCCAATGCAAAAGATTTATGGGAAAAACTCAAGAAGAAGTGTCTAGGAAGTAAAGAGATTGTAAAAAATAAAACGAAACTTCTTAGAAAAGAGTTTGACATGTTTGGTTGTCTTAAAAATGAATCGGTTTGCAAAATGATTGAAAGGTTCGGTCATCTGAAGCTGGAACTTGCACGACATAAGATCACGTATTCTGATGAAGAACTTGTTGACAAACTGTTCGATTCATTACCAGATGAAGTGGATTGGAGATATTACGCACTGATGTTGAAGAACACTATTGCTCCTGAACAGTTGACTCCAGATTTGGTGATTGAGAAACTTGAAAGTCATGAGCTAGAACTAAAGAAAACATACAAAGTCAATCACTCATGTTATCAGCAAAACCTGGATTTGTACTATCCGAAAAGCTTGATGCCGAAAGCTACTTCTCCAAAAACTGCATTTTCTGCTGAGAATGTTTCTTCAGCAAACAAAGAAAGTCAAAGCAGTCCAAGCAGCGGAAGTCACAGTGGATCTACATCTTCTGCAAATTGTTCTGATGTGAAGTTTTCTTGCAACATCGCGATAGATTTGTAGAACGCACAGAATTTAGATGAGGAGTCGGCTAAGCAACAGATGGTTTTCTTGGCATCTGTGTTGGAATCATATGAAGGGTTGGTGGCTGGTAAGATCGGGAATACAAATCTGACGAAAGAAGATTACGATCAGATAGATCCCGAAGAAATGGAACTAATAGACATTCGTTGGGCGATGGCAAGTGCAGTTCGACGTGCATAATGCTTCATGGAGATTACTGGGAGAAAAACGATTGGTGGTCCGTCTACGAAGTTGGGGTTCGACAAATCCAAGGTGACGTGCTTTAAGTGTAAACAGAAGGGTCACTTCAAGCGGGAATGTAGAAATGCGTACGCTGATGAGTCGGAGAATCCGTTTCAAGATGATTACTACAAAAAGGCAATCTATCATCAAAATAAATTCGAGCCGCCGAGATTGAAGCAGACTGAAGATAACAGAGACAAATCAAGGGCTCTAGCTGTGATTTACGATGATGAGGGGTACGATTGGAGTAAGGAAGTGTTATCGGAAGAAGATGCGGTTGGTTACGCATTCATGGCGAATGATGATGAACCAATTCCGTGGAAAGATGATCGTACTGACGATCAGAAGTACTGTTATCGAAAAATGATTGCTGAAAACAGAATCTTGAAGATCTCTCGCATTTATCTGGAAGCAAGAAGAGCAAATAGATGGGATCGAGACAGAGAATGCTATCTTGATCGGTATGGAAACATTGCGATTGATGACAGCACACTCGATATGGAAGCCATCATCAAGGAGATAAAAGAGGATGATGAGTACTGGCAGCACAAGTGGTGGGGAATGCCAACAGAGAAGATGATTGAAGAAGAGAAAGAAAAATAGAGAAAGGAGAAAGAAGAGAAAGAGAAGAATGAAAAAGAAGAGTTTGAGAAAGCAAAGCAGATTGATACTGGCTTGATTGATACTACGCAGGAGTTGACGGCAGAGAACCTGGGAAAGATGGCTGACAAATTGCTGGCCGCGAAAGCACTTGAGGTAGACTCTAATTCTGTGACTGAGTCAAAGGGCCAGGTCAGTCCAAATGCGTCAACAAATGCGTCAGGTAAAAAAATAGACGGAAATGCTGACTGCAAAAACTGCATCAAAGAATGCAATTTTTGTAGCACTGTCACGTACTTAAACAGTGAGAAAATTAAGAATCTGACAACGAAAGTTAAAAGCGTTGAGGATCAGATTCTCGGTCGTGACAAAACTATAAAAGCTTCAACTGAACAGATTAAAGAATTAATGGCTCAAATTGAAACTGATAAAATTGAACATGAGAAAGTTAAATGTGAAAATGAAAAGTTAATTCTTGAAAACCGTCAGATTTCTGAAAAGTTTGAAAAACTTAAAAGCATTGTGAAAGATAGTGATGATCGAAATGGCAAAACTTATAAAGAAAATGAACATCTAAGAGCTGTAGTGAGAATAAAAGAAGAATCAATTAATGAACAACTGAATGAAATCGCTAAATTGAAACTTAAAGTTCAAGAAGCTGAAATTGAAAACGAACGAATTCAGTTGAAGTTAAACAGCTATAGCTCAGCAAGCTTGGTTTTGCAGCATATTGTTCCCAAACCCATAGGGAAAAACAAAGCTGGCGAAGATATATTTTCTGATGGAACGAGTGTAGGTTTTCACAATGTTCCACCGCCAGTTTTGGATAACTACACGAAAAAGCAATCTTGTTTGGTTGAATTTGAGGAAGAAACTGAAGTTAAACTTCCTGAGAACATTGATGTAATGTTCACGTCTTCCAATGACGAAACTGTCCAAAATGATGTGGTAAAAAGTGTGGTTGACAAAGTGCTTAAACCGGATTGTGACACTTCTGAGGAGGATGGGTGTTTCTTGGATAAATACATTCCGAAACAAAAGTCCAAGAACAACTTAAATGATGAGACTGGTCTTGTCATGTACAAGATGTCAGGATCGGATAAGTTGTTTTCGGATTCAGAGTTTCCGATCGAGAATGTAAATATGAACAAGTTGACAAATGTTTTTAAACTGGTTGAAGTCGAGTTGTCAGCAGTGAATAATCTGAGTCGAAAGAAAGATAGGGTTTACAACAAGAAATCTATTAATCCACCACGTTTTTACAATAACAACAGAAACAACTGGTCGGGTGGTTATCAGGGGGGTAAACCATATCAGAAAAGAAATGTTCCAAACAAGAGATTTGTCGAGAAGAAAAAGTTTGTGAACAGTTCGAGTTCACTAGCTGACGAAGAGAAACAAATTTTTTCGAAATCTAATAAAGAGTTCTTTGAAAATAGAGCTTCACAGGATCAGTCTGAAGGCACGAGTTGGGTAGCTGATACTCGTACTTGTTTTAGGTGTGATCAGGTTGGTCACATTGCACGAAAGTGTACTTATGTGAAGCCTAAGACTGAAGCTGTGAAAATTCAACATAAGAAGGTTGATGTGAAGGGTAAAGCACCGATGATTGTTGAGAAAAGGGTTGTTGAAAAGAAGAATGTTAAAATTGACAACTTAAAAGTGAAAAATGAACCCTTAAAGAAGTTGGTAACTCAAAATGGTAAATTTTACAAAAGGGTTGCAGTAACTCAACAGGCGTGGAAACCAAAAATTGAATCAAAAGTTGAGAAGAAAGTTTCAACTTCTGAGGTGAAAAAGGCTGAAGAATCAATTACGGTTGATTATGATGCAAATTTTCCACCTCTCAAGGCTGAAAATTTCAAAATTCAAATTGCGAGAGTCAAGGTTGCACCTAAGGCTGATGAGGCCTGGGCGGACTCGATGTTTGACTAAACAGTTTGAATTGCCGGAGCTTCCTGGATTGCGAAGCATGAATCGGCATCTTTCTTGAAGTTGTTTAAGTGATGACTTGTTATGTGCAGGATCTTCCAAAACTTGTATCCAGGTGGATCATGGATAGTGGAGCATCAAGACATATGACAGGGAAGACCGCATTACTGTATGATGTGAATAACATTAACGGTGGTTACGTGGGTTTTGCGGGTAATCAAGGAGGAAGGATCATAGGTGAAGGAACGTTATCGAATGGCATCGTAACGTTTGACTGCATTACTGTATGATGTGAATAACATTAAATGTCTGCTGACTACGTCTTATCAAGTCTTATGTCTAGATAGGTTAAACGGGTGCATAAATGAGATTAGATTAGGGTTTGTATAGAATTTAGGAAAGCAGTCCGTTTGAAATGAACCCTGGCCGTTTGAACATGTTCGGTCGTTTAAAGCTTGACAGTTTGAACAGGTCATGTCATGTTCAAACGGAAGGGGGCTGGGTCTATATATAACAGTTCATTTCAAACGGTCAGGAGTATGCATGTATGTGTTTGTGAGTTGAGGTGCTGTTGGATTTTTATCAGAATCATTGTAAAGACTTGCAGTCAGTAATAGAAAGAGAAATTGGAAGGAACAAGCTGTTTTGACTTAGTTTACTTTGATTCCGCCTTTGTAAACTGAGATGAACTACCTTTGCTGACGTTTAAGGTCACCGAAATGGTCCAACAGTTGAAATCTGACAAACAGACCTGATGTGCGCAAAATGCAACATATAAATTACATCAAATGTGGCACAAAACTAACCCTTTTTTAGTACTAATGTTGGAAAAAAAGTGTGTTTTTGTCTTCCTTTTGTATTTTCAGGATTAAATGAGCTTAAATGAACAAAAGAAGCAAAAAGACAGCTAAATCTAACATAAATACAAGAAAAGGAACAAACGTGGCATGCCCGACCCCCCGACAACATCTTCCCAAGCAAAAAAAAAGAACAGAAGGCTGAACACGCTCCGTGCTCAATGAGCACGGGGGCGTGCCCAAGTGTCTGCAGAAAAGACAAAGTTGTAAAAGCTTTTATCACCCACCACGGGGGCGTGCCCAGCGGACATGGGGCCATGGTCAACTCTAAGATTCACAGAATCTGGGAAAATCTTGATAGTACAGATACGCTTCTACACACGGGGTCGTGCCCAGCGGACACGGGGGTGTGGTCAAATAATGCAGACAAACTGCAATTAATGAAGAAAGAGAAGATGGGTGAACACAGGGCCGTGCCCAATGGACACGGGGCCATGTCCGGGCTTCTGTGCAGGCTATAAATAGGGGTGCTTGGCTCATTTGCAAACCACCCCTTGGCAAACCACCTCTCTCACACTTCACCCACCCACCACCACCATCACAACCCACATCCACCACCATCATCCATTATCCATCATAGAGTGTGTGAGTAGTCTCGGGATCCAAGATTGATCGTAAGAGTTCTTGACAATCAAAGGCCATGTTTGCCTAAATCTCTTACATCACTTGGTGAAGACAAGTGTCTAGTGTAATACTTTTTATTTTTAATCTTTTCGCATTTTTTATTTGGTTATGTATTAATGACTTTAATAACTAGTTTCTTATGTTGAAGGTGAATCTTCCTTATCATTTGTCTGTGGTGTCTTGGCATTATTTTACTGTCTATATAAAATAAAAGATTTTCACCATTCATATCTCAACGGTCTATATGGAGATATGTTGGCTACCTAGTCGGGGGTTAAGGGAATGGTTTGGTAAGAGTCTTGCCTTGTTCAGTGTATAGATCCTGCAAGGACCTGGGTCAAATTTAGTAGGACCTCCTTCAATACCCACTGGTATTGGATGGCGGGGGTCCAAACTCTTTGATCCCCTCATATGTAAGCTACTATTAAAACTTTAACCCGGCTACTGAGGACTGTATCCCTGCTGACTCAGACTACATAGCCGAGGGTAACGTCACCTTCAAAAGAGGGGCCTTCCACATTACGCATTAATAACTTAATTAATTATCTTTCAATAATCCGACCCTTTAGGATTCTATCCTTGCTGACTCAAACTACTGGGTTGAGGGTAACGTCACCTTCAAAAGAGGGGCCTACTACAATAACTAAGATAATCTCTTAAAAAGTGCAAAAGTGCGGAAATAATCAAAGGTTACACTAAACAAGAGTCAGATCCAAGTGATTCATCTTGTCTATCTGTTTTTATTTTTATTTTTACTTTTCAGCATTTTTAGTTTTTTTTATTTTCTAGTTTAACATCTTTTTCTAAACTTTTGATTTGATTAGACGTTGAGGATAAACCGGTATTAAAAGCTCTTGTGTCCTTGGACGACCTCGGTATCTTACCAACACTATACTACGCTCACGATGGGTGCACTTGCCCATATATGTGTTTAGTGTTAGAATATATCGTGTTTTATAAATTTAAAACTTGGCTAAAAAGTGTTAAAGGACTTAAAATATACATTAAAAACTATACGACACTTCACACGCATCAAGTTTTTGGCGCCGTTGTCGGGGACACAAGGATTTTAAGAAAGCTAAGAATCAACGGCCTAATCGTTTTTCTTATTTTTCCATTTTTTTAAGGATTTTTCTTAGATTTTCAGCTTCTGCAGAACTCAGCACAGGCCGTGCCCGCTGAACACGCCCCGTGCCCAATCTTTGGAACTGGCAATCCTGTTTTAAGTCAGACAGTATCTGAACACGGGGCCGTGCCCACTCAACACGCCCCATGCCCAAGTTTCAGTTACTGAAAAAAGAACCGTAAGATCCCAACGGTTGGTAATCTCTGACACAAACATGAGTGATACTGATATTTTTTATTTTTGGCACTCTAGTGGTACATGGAGTCAAATATGTGGTGCCCCCATAAAGATTTAGAATGTTATTTTCTAAATTATAAGCCCCATTATATAGACCCATTGTTTTCCTGTAGCCTTAAGAGGGGCGAAAGTAAAAATAATCCCTATCTCTCCCTCGAATGCTCTCAATCGAACCTTCTAGGAGAAATGCTTCTTGATGAATTATTTCAACTAGATGATCTAATTCTTCATTGGTTAAAAGAACTTAAGATGGATAACACTAATTCATCTCAAGACGATACCAAGGAGGAATTATTGAGATCACATTCGAATAAAAACAACTTCCTTGTTCCCGATATTATCTCTAACTCTAGCGAGGACTTGAGCGATACTCGTCCCTGTGTTGATTGTGTCGTGAAGGACTCTCCATCAACTTCGTTCGGTGCATACATAGACCTGAGCGATTCGGCATACACCTTCTTTAACGAGAGCCCGGGAAAGGGTTGGACTTGTCCACCTACATTTGGCATAGGAATCACCCTCACCAACAACCTCTTGCGTTCTCGTCTTAATCTAGATCAATTAAGGTATCTCAGGCACTTTGGGGTTGTTCCATTCAGTAAGGAACCGCCCGATCCGGATAAGTTCCTTAGAAATAGACAAAACTTCATAAACAGCCTCTAGACACGGGGCCGTGTCCGGGTCAACACGCCCCCGTGTCCACCAAAAGATTCCTTTCTGACTTTTTGTTAGAATACAGACAAAATGTGTCAGGACCTTGCCTGCACACGGGGCCGTGTGCAGCGTGTTGTCGTTTTCTACAAATGCAGCCAAGAATCCTGCACATTTGGACCATTCCAGGGACAGAGAATTGGTTGGATCTTCACACATACCTACCTAGGTATTTTCTAAAAGATGGTTCTCAACAACCATCTTGTCCTTTCCTCTCTTGTCCATTACCTTCATCTCCATTTTTTTTACCTCCACACCTCCATTAGAGCTTGAGATCACCATGATTCCAAGCTTTATTGTGATGTTTGTTAGGTTTTTGTTCAAGGAATCTTGTTAAAAATAAGTTTTGCAACATTGTTTTAAGTTATTTCTGCTTAAAAATGCTTTGAAAACTTAAAAATAATTTAAAACTCCAAGATTCCTTGTCCCAAAAATCTGCAGACATCTGAACACGGGGTCTTGCTCATTGAGCACGGGGCCGTGTCCGAGGTACTGTTCCGTATAAATTGAACTCTTTTCGGTCTGTTTTCTCATAATAGTGAGCAGAACTAGCGGAACATCTTCGTCGCACTCCAGGAACAAACGACAAGGAAGGAGGTCATCAACGGTTGAAGATTCTCTTGTGAACTACGTTTACACCTTAAGAGAGGCCATTGATGAGATGACGGGGGTGGAAGAAGCATTGGTCGACCGTATTAATCATTTGACGGTGGGACTAGAGTGATGTCTTCGAGAGGTTAACCTTTTGCACCAAAGGTTGAACATTCTCGCCTCTCCTCCTTTGGTACCAATTATCACCCAAAGGGCATGGAATGTGGTATCGGAAGTCATCATACCGGCCGAATGGTACGCCATACACCCAGAACCCCCTCGAGACATACTACAAGGGGTTCTGGTTGGTGTCACTCCCCCTCCACAAGATGTTGAGGAAAATGAGCCCGCCTTCTTTCTCCTATGAGAGATAGAAGAATGGCTTTAACAACATCTAGGGAATACCCCTTAGTTCGGAGTTCTACAAAGCTTTTAGATACCGGGAAGCTATTTCCGGAATTTTGATCTTTATTGTAATAGTAGAACTCATTAAAATGATTTTATGCATCACTTGACCTATCTATCTTAGGTTTTTTAAATTTTATTTTTCTGCGTTTTTTTAGGACCTAAGTAATGTGCTAGTTTGAATGAATGATGGTTTTTATTAAATTGGTGTTTGGATGATCTTGTACTGGTTAAAACACACTCGGGATGGTGAAGGATACCAAGGAAACTTGAACCAGCACCCCATGCACAAAAACAGGGTCACCCGACAACTTTTCTTCATTACAGCAAGTTCAGCACGGGGCCGTGCTCACCCAACACGCCTCGTGCCCAACCATCTGCAGAAAACGCCCAGTTCAGGTAACTGGACAGTAGACGTGCTCACTGAACACGCCCCCGTGCCCAGGCTTCTGTTTCTTTTTAACAATTTCTGTTATTGGCGATCTGAACACGGGGCCGTGTCAAGACGCCGAGTAACATAAATTTTTGCTTTTTCACACCTTTTTACACATTCAATCAACCTAAAACTTATTTTTGGGATACATTGAGGACAATGTGCAATTTAAGTGTGGGGGGGGGGGATGCTAAAACCTTGAATCTTGCAAGTCCTAATTACAAGCCTTACACAAAACTCTATTGGAACCGCTAATCACCCCAAATTTTTTTTCAAGAAAAATTTTCATTTTTTTTTACTTGTCTAGGTTTAATTTGGGAATTTCAAGTTCTAAAAAGGTTATATTTTTACAAATTTACAACCGATAGCGTCGTGATAAAAAGAACCAACATAAGAAAATTATGAAACGACATGACAAACCTAGTTAAAATTTGATTATATATACTTGATCACATAAAAACCCATTCCCACAAAAAGTGAGTTTTGAGCCTTTATTGAGCATACAAATACACATCTTTAAACTAAATGCTCATTTTTCGTTTCTTGTGTGAATAGCCGGTTGGTTCTTACGACTCTAGAACTTACCACAACGATACATTCCCGTTCCTTACCAACTTAAACCCGAGTAAGTAAATGATGGAGGCATTAGGACTAACCATTTTTTTTATTTTTACACCATTATTTTTCTTTTTTTTTACCACCTACCAAAAAATCCCCGTAGTTAACCCCTTTGAGCCTAAACCTTTTCATTTCTTAACCCAAAACAAACACCCTTTTACCCACCAAAACCCCTTTTTTATTTTTTACCCTTTGTTTTAGAAACAAAGCTCGGTTTTTCTTATAACTTTCTTATGTTGAAAAAAAAATCGGTGATGAAGCCAAAAGAAATAAACAAACAAGTTTATCAAAAAGAACTTTGTTTGAAGAATTGTTTCATCAAAATAAAAAGTTACAAAAATAAAAAGTCTTATGAAAACCGACGCTTTTTACGCCTTTCGCCCTTTTCTACTAACCACTAACCCAACCACCTACCTTTAACCCAAGCCTAACCCTTCCCCAAAAGTCCTCTTGATATTTACAAAGGTGTATAGTTAAAAAGGAGAAGGATTGATTGCTTGGCAAACTTATGGTAGAAGTAAGTTCCATGCCGCTCTCGAGTGATTCACTAAAATACATCTTCGGCCGAGTGTTGAGCGATCCCCCGTGAGGTATGTAAACTTCTATATAAATAGAATTTTAAAAAGGCATGTTATGCCCTAATAAGTAATTTATCTTATGTAATGTTTTAAATAAATCATGACGAATAGGACTGTAAATAAATAAAAATAAAACTTAATAAAGAATCTTGGAAATCCCGACACTCTATGACAAGCCCAAAACCTTCTCTTCTACCCATTCCATTTGGGAGTGTAAAAGCGACATTATAAAGAGTTTTGCTTGAGGACAAGCAAAGATTCAAGTGTGGGGGTATTTGATGTGCGCAAAATGCAACATATAAATTATATCAAATGTGGCATAAAACTAACCCTTTTTTAGTACTAATGTTGGAAAAAGTGTGTTTTTGTCTCCCTTTTGTATTTT
Organism: Helianthus annuus; assembly: GCF_002127325.2. Taxonomy (NCBI): domain Eukaryota; kingdom Viridiplantae; phylum Streptophyta; class Magnoliopsida; order Asterales; family Asteraceae; genus Helianthus; species Helianthus annuus. Next base: position 137,003,774 of record NC_035442.2, read on the forward strand.
CAGGATTAATGAGATCAAATGAACAAAAGAAGCAAACCACCTCTCTCACACTTCACCCACCCACCACCACCATCACAACCCACATCCACCACCATCATCCATCATCCATCATAGAGTGTGTGAGTAGTCTCGGGATCCAAGATTGATCGTAAGAGTTCTTGACAACCAAAGGCCATGTTTACCTAAGTCTCTTACATCACTTGGTGAAGACAAGTGTCTAGTGTAATACTTTTTATTTTTAATCTTTTCGCACTTTTTATTTGGTTATGTATTAATGACTTTAATAACTAGTTTCTTATGTTGAAGGTGAATCTTCCTTATCGTTTGTCCGTGGTGTCTTGGCATTATTTTACTGTCTATATAAAATAAAAGATTTTCACCATTCATATCTCCACGGTCTATATGGAGATATGTTGGCTACTTGGTCGGGGGTTAAGGGAATGGTTTGGAAAGAGTCTTGCCTTGTTCAGTATATAGATCCTGCAAGGACCTGGGTCAAATTTAGTAGGACCTCCTTCAATACCCACTGGTATTGGATGGCGGGGGTCCAAACTCTTTGATCCCCTCATATGTAAGCTACTATTAAAACTTTAACCCGGCTACTGAGGACTGTATCCCTGCTGACTCAGACTACTTAGCCGAGGGTAATGTCACCTTCAAAAGAGGGGCCGGCCACATTACGCATTAATAACTTAATTAATTATCTTTCAATAATCCGACCCTTTAGGATTGTATCCTTGCTGACTCAAACTATTGGGTTGAGGGTAACGTCACCTTCAAAAGAGGGGCCTACTACAATAAATAAGATAATCTCTTAAAAAGTGCAAAAGTGAGGAAATAATCAAAGGTTACACTGCCCTTCCTAACTGTTGCAGACCCAAAAGACTGATGAAGACTAAGTGCTGATGATCAATCAACTGTGTAGTCTCAAGTACTGCTGAAGACTAAAGCACTGCTGGAGCCTAAGCAGTGGAATGAAGGATCAGTTGTTTTGTTTATTTCCTTTATTACTTGTAATCAGTTGTTTGTAATCAATGGTTGTAATAGGTCAGTAGTTAGAGTTTGTTAGGAGGTTAGATGTCACTATCATTGGTGACATCAGCAAAGATGCCACAGTGGTTTGCTTCGTACTATAGTTAGAACAGTACCCTGTACTGTTCTATTAGCTCTTTCAACACTTGTCATTCTGTACGAATAGACTGTGTGAGCTCAGGCTGAGGGGGAGATTGTAATACATGCATGCATTTGTAATTGAATATTGAAATAAATTTAATCATTCGGTTCAATGATAAACATGTGTGTTTGAAAGCAATTCTCCTGTTTGATTGTGTGTGAAAGTTTGTTTCCATTTTAATTCCGCTGCAATTATTCTTCTTCATTTTCATTATTGTCAAACAAAACACAATCATAAGAAACTCAGATCCTAACACCATACCGGGTTCTGAAGGCTGTCTTGGGAACATCCTCTTCTCGGACTCTCATCTGATGATAGCCCAACCTTAAATGAATCTTTGAGTAGAAGCTCAACCCTTGCAACTAGTCGAACAGGTCGTCAATGCGGGGTAAAGGATAACGATTCTTGACTGTTACCTTGTTGAGTTCACGGTAGTCAATGCACATGCGAAAGGATCCGTCCTTCTTCTTTACAAACAAAACCGGGGCTCCCCAAGGCGAAGAACTGGGTCGGATAAAGCCTCTATCCAACAGTTCTTGGAGTTGATTAGACAATTCTTGCAACTCTCCAGGAGCAAGACGATAGGGTGCATGAACAATCGGAGCTGCTCCTGGTGTAAGATCAATTTCAAATTCTACCTGACGGTGTAGAGGTAGACCTGGAAGTGCCTCGGGAAAAACATCAGGAAACTCTTGAACAACAGGTAGGTCCTCAATTCTTTACTCCTCAGGCCGAGTATCAGTAACAAGCGCAAGAATAGCTGGATAGCCCTTCCACAAACACTTCTGGGCTTTCATGGAGGAAATGAGACTGACGGTTGCCCCACTTCGATGACCCTGGACAGACAACGATTCTGTATACACACGATTTTCTCCTTGCAAAGTATATCAGCTCGGTGTTTTGACATCCAATCCATACCAACAACTATATCAAAGCTGCAAAGAGTGATGGGGAGAAGGTCGATGTCGAACACTTGACCCAGAAGATCGAGTTTACAGCCTAAAAGTACATGTGAGGCTTCTACCGACTTACCATCAGCTAGTTCCACTACGTGTTTGATTTCGAGAGGTGTTGGAGTTAACCCTAACTGACGACTGAACCCCAAAGACACATAACTCCAGTCGGCACTAGAGTCGAATAATACAGTAGCGAAAATACCATTAATAGAGAACATACCGGTTACGACATTGCCATCGTTCCTTGCATCACCTGCTCTAATCGTAAACGCTCTCCCGCGAGCACCGTTATTCCCATTGTTGTTTCCCGCGTTGTTGTTGTTGTTGTTCTGGCGATTGCCCCCATTGTTATTGTTGTTAGCGTTCTGATTCAGTTGTGGGCAATCCTTCTTGAAATGCCCTTCACTACCACACTGATAACATCCCCTCTGATTACCCCGATTCTGCTGTCGTTGCTGCCTTTGTTGTTGTTGTTGGGGCTGTTGCTGTTGTTGCTTGGGGTATGGAGCTCTACAATCTTTCGCCATGTGACCCACCTTGTCACACCTTTGACATGCTCGGCTACACGAACCGTAGTGGTGAAAACTGCACTTGTTGCACTTCGGCTGTTTCCCCGCGTATGAGCCTGAAGTTTGACTGTTGTTCTGATTCTGGTTGATAGAGGATGACAGGCTGAAACTGCAGGTGTTGTTGTTGTCAGGCTTCTTTTGTGACTGATTCGAGTTAGTCCCCTTGTCTGCGTCATTCCATTTACGCTTGTTGTCAGTGGTGGGGGTAGCAGTAGCAGCAGTAGTAGTAGCAACACGTGGTGGCAGCGAGCCACGCTCCACCTCCTGATCAGTGATCTTATGGGCCAGTCTGATGATCAGTGGTAGGTTGTCGAGATTTGCTGCAGTGACTAATCCCTTAACTTGTGGTGCCAATCCCTTAATGTAAAGTTCGATCCTACAGGGTGGTGGTCGAGATAGGTTAGGACACATGTTTGCCAGCTCATGAGACCGTTTCATATAAGCCTCGATCTCAGATCCCTCCATCTTCAAGTTATAGTACTCGTTTTCCAACTTTTGAATTTCATCCCGAGGGCAGTACTCTTCCCGAATCACCTCTTTGAAATCATCCCAAGTAGTCGCGTTTGCCATTTCAATGCCCAGCATCTGCACCTGAGCATTCCACCAAGTCAAAGCACCATCCTCCAAGGTGCCAGAAGCAAACTTCACCCTGTCCCCAGCTGGACAGTTACACATAGCAAAGACGGACTCGGCTTTCTCGAACCAACGGAGCAGTCCCACCAGACCCTCGGCTCCGCTGAAAGTTTGAGGCTTGCAATCCATGAACGTTTTGAATGTACACACGGGTGGATTGTTCTGGTTTTGGTTCACAGGTTGACCTAAAACAAAAAGAAAGTACGCACAATAAGAATCGAGTGAAATGGCCGAAGACTATGCTTTGTCAGGTATATATCATACCAGCTTGCTGAGCTGCTAAAGCCTCAGCCACGCGTGTGTTAATCAGGTCAGTCAACTCTGCTTGAGTCATGGCGATGTTGCCACGTCCACCGCCTCGGCATCCTCCACGTCCACCGTAACGTCCACCATGTCCGCTCATGATTCTATACAAGAAGAGTGGAAAAGATAAGGATCGCAATTGAGTTGAAGTCAATCATCACCATGAGTTCCATGGTTTTGAGAGACTCTAACATTATACGAATAATGGAACAGAACCCTTTTCACACTTATTAAGCCTCACTGGGATTCACATGTACCTCACATCATTATTATGTGTGCACCCATAATAATAAGGCAATTTGCATGCTTATCTCAGTGCCTCTTAACTCGCTCTAAAAGGTTTCCCACACTCAAATAACAAAACGAGGGATACCACAAAACTAGGAATCACAAAAGTGGAAGGGTAGTGTCACACTATCAAGCAACACTAAAATATGCAGCACAGGTAATCACATCATGGTATCTAGTAAGTAGTTTCGTGCAAGTCGTGGGTGTGTGGCTACCAGATAAGTAATGCATAAAGTAAACAAAGGACGAACCTTACGATCTGGAGCTGAGTGTCATGGTCGTTTTCGATACTGTTTGGTTATAGTCTGGTTTTATGAAAACGTTTTAAAACCTAATTCACTATATCCAGTGGCTCTGATACCAAACTGTCACACCCCCAAAAATACCACAAGCGGAAACCTCCGCGAGGCGTGTGACGTACCCGGATCTAGCCACTAATCATATTGAACCATAAATAAAATAAACATTCCATTAAACGAAATAGTATAATTCAAACACCAGTGTAGAAAATTAAACTTTTTTAGCGGAAGCATAATAATTTTTTCAATAAGTTTAAATGAAAATGTTCAAAACAATGCAACCGCGAGAAGCGTTTCTAATGTCACGACCCATGGCCACTCCAGCTTCCTAGACAGCAAGTTCCATGACAGTGTACTTAAGGACCTGCAAGCATGCAAAAAAGTGTATCATACAACGTTGGTGAGCTCACAGTTTGTTTAACTGTTTGTTACCAAGTATTGATTTACGTTATGTTGATAATAAATCGATACCGCAGACGGCTCCCTTTTGCCCTTCTCCAATGCTCTGTCAAACATAGGTCATGATTTTAAAGTTATTAGTTTATGCCCGTCCTATCCTGGAATGTCGTGAGGGTTCCAAACCTAATAGCGCTATCAACTAATAACCCCGTTGCCCTACAAGCAACTTATTCGGTAGTATGATGGGACTTAAGTGATTGAAAGTGAGTGTATTATCCAACATCAACATTTACTGAAAACCGCCTCATATCCCCTACAAGGATATGGGTTTGTGAAAACTGCCTCACATCCCCTACGAGGATGTGGGTTTATGAAAACCCGTTTGTTTGTTTGCCTGTTTATTTATCCCCACCGGACGCATGCTTGTAATGAGAGTAGTGAACTCCCCTTAGTTTTGCTCGGTTTGTTAAGTTACCCGTTCCAAGTTAGTCAACCAAATCCTACCGTGGTTATTAATGAAATCGGTTTCATAATCAATTGAGTTACGTATATTCACAGTGTGCATTCAAAGCAAAGATCACCGTGACACATAGCAGTTATTCAAACTCATACATGTCATAAACTATATAAATTATTATAACTGTTCTGTTTGTTTGCTAACAGTATCTCCACGAAGAATCCATTCTTCGTGGGATGCTCTTACGGCGAAGAATCAGTGTTGGCAAAGAACCCCTCTCGGCGAAGAATCAGACTTCGTCGAGAGTGATTGTGACGAAGCTCTATTTTGTTCGTCATATGCTTGTCGGCGAAGAACACTCTCGACAAAGACTATACTTCGTCAAGAGGGATGGTGGCGACGAACCCCTACTGTTCGTCAAGGGCCTATCAACGAAGATTCAAGTTCTTCGTCAACACAAGTTCGTCAGGTGGAGAATCCTTCGTCACTTATCATTTTCGGTGGCTTTACAGTATATACCTATTCTCATCGAATCACACATCATACAAAAGATGGTAATTCTGTTTTAGTGCTTAATCGTCTCCATCATCAAACAACCTAACTTTAACCTTTCAAACAGATCTGATGAACAATTAACTTTCTTAAACCCTAATGTGCATGAACCCTAATGAGTATGCCAATGATATTCGACAATCCATATCGTCTGTTCATTCAAATTAATCACATACAATACTATGTCGCACATACACCATAATTAATCACATCATTCAATTAACATATAGTCAAGATCATACGACAAGATAACACAATCAATCACCATAACAAATGACTCGATTACAAGGATGATAACTAACTGACGATAAATGTGCTAGAACCAAGGACAGTCTTCACGAGAAGAGAGAAGGCTTCGATGGAGTGGACTGTCATTGCAAGGAAGGGGAGGAGGGAAATGATATTAGGGTTTTGCTATATTTTAGTGTTAAAAGGATTATGAGAAGACCAATCCCAATATTAAGTGTGCATGTGATCCCCATGAGAGCAGGGCCCTTGTTGGGCTTCGAAGGATTTGGGCCGAGAGCCCCTTTTAGCGAAGGATCGTCTTGACGGAGCATTGTACTTCGTCAAGAGTGAAGATGACGAAGAATCAATTCTTCGTCCAGAAGAGTTGTGACGAAGGTCCCTTTTTCATCGAGAGGAGGAGTTGACGAAGAATCCTAACTCTTCGTCAAGAGTTATGAAGCATGAACGTGAAACATTTAACAACTCTTAGGTTTACATCTAACAACCAAACATATCAAAACTTTAATCATTCATAAATCATGCACACGTTACACGTAAAACAAATTATGAAAACAGGATTATGAAATTTCGGGTTGTCACAGTGCCACTGCCAAATCAAGTTTTCTGGTGACATCGCACTACCGTGTGACCAACGGCATGACCGTGCTGATCTGATGACCCAGGCAACTTGTCCACTAGTCCACTTGGCTGACCTCGAATCGGGCAAAATGACGTCACCCGATAGCACCTGTCACACGATCATGCCACCATCGGCATGACCGAGCCGATCATAAAATCTTCTATAAAAACAGCCATTCGCTACTGGTTCAAATGTTGGGTTTTTCTCCATGTTTCTGGGCGATTTCTGGGTTCCGAAGCAGTCCTGATCAGACCACTTTGAAGCTTCAAGACCGAATGGAAGCATAACTGATCCAACCCATCAATTCCTTGCTTGTTTATGGTTCGATTCCTTGTTCTTGAACATGTATTCTGATCATTTTGCAACTTATGAGCTGATGTTAGTTTATGTTTAATGTAGTTTATGTAATAGTAGTAATGAACTTGTTTCTTGAATAATCTTCATGTTGTAATCTTGTTTGTATGAAACTTTAGTACTTTTCATGTTTGAATCTTCATGATTATATAATGAACGTTTCATTGATGTTGAGTTCCTGATTATGTTTGATTATCTTGGATAATGAATCTGTGGTTAGTGGGATGGTAACTATTTCTTGATTAATCACTTGTTTGTAGACTTTGTTTACACCATGAAACCGGACCAGGGTATTGGTTTTATACAAGATAAATCTTATTTTGATTAGGAATACTTTCTTGCACGTAAGGGTTCTAACGAATTATATGGTGTTGATTACATGTTCTTGAACGCGGTTTATGATCCTTGTTTAGTAGTTTTGGTCTGAAATTGCTGACATGGTAGATTTGTGTTCAAGACTTGTAAAGGTGAAATAGTTTGTTATATGATCTATTTAATTGCTTATCCTCGTGGCTGTATTGTGACCATCGATATTGCTTTCTTTGATAAGTGAGGTTAGGAATCCAGACCCGGTAAATAACCAATCTTTAAAGATTCGCATGAATAAATATCAATAGCTCACTAATGAATGATTTTAGGTGGTTAACGTGTGACCATCGCGTTAACTTTTCGAAGAATCATAATGCTAGAAATCCAGACCCGGTAACTAGCTGTCTTGCCATTGGAAAGTTGATTAAGTGCTTTTGTGACATATCTAGATAACATGTTTAGGTTGTTTGTGAAACAACATAATATTTATTTTTCATATTTGGAGTCTAATATGTTTTAGATATAATTTAGATAATTTAGTTAAACAACCATTCACTTATCCTTTTACTGGTACTCTAATGACAAAGATTTAGTACTTAATAACGCCCGTGTTCCATGGATCGATATCTGGCTCTTACCAATACTTTGCTATATATATGACGGGATACACTTGTCCTTTGTTGTGTGTGTTTTAATGTTAAGGTATAAACCATTTTTATAAATAAATAAACCACATTTCGTTGCGTGTGAAAATACTGTAAATAAATGTATATAAAACACGTACATCAACTACAAGGTCAGAATTATCATCGAATAGGAAGTCTACTTCCGGACGATGGGGAAGAACCCAAATTTTCACAGCTTTACATATATGATTCACAAAACGAGGTGGTAAATCATCAAAAAGTAGTAAGGTAATTTATTTATGAAATTGTGCCATTTATGATTATATATATTGCTTCCCAATATATTCACATCCATGTTTCATTTGAAATGAATGTAAATTTTAACATTTTATATTTCTTGCAGTTCTCAGATAGAATCTAAAACTACAAGAAACAACTAGCTTGATATTACAACCATCAAAAATTCTTAAAAATATGTTGGATTCTTGCAATCCTCTTGTCCAGTCCTTCAGAATGGTAAGAGATTGTTTTCAAGAAAATGAGTGGCAAGATGTAACCCTGAAGCTTATTGGAACAAGAGATAAGGATGGAAGAGTTCACAATTTGCCAACAGCATCAGAAATTGTTGCGTTAATAATTGGTGATTTTGATGGAGCATTTGATAAACGGGACATTTTTGTTAGAAAGAAGTCTGGTGGTCTTCAAAGAATTAGTGAACTTCATCCTTCATACCTTGCTTTGCAATATCCATTTATTTTCCCATATGCAGAAGATGGTTATAGAGTTGGTATTAAACATAAGGGATTCTGGTTGATAATGAGGTACTTAGAACCAACCTTACAATTAGAGATTTGTTTTGTTATAAAATACAAGAAAAATAGAATCAGTTTTCATTGTTAGTTAATGCCAAAAAACTATTTGAACAATTTTTGGTTGACGGATAGACGATGATAGAATCTGCCAGGTTGAATTATATAAGGACAAAACAACCGAAACTTACAACACAAAGTCTTAAGAATTTGAATGCTACTGTTGAAAGTGGAGAGAATAATGCCTCAAGTTGTGGTAAACCTATACTTTTACCTTCATCATTTACTGGTGGTTCTAGATATATGATGCAAAAGTAATTGTATGCTATGGCAATTTGCAAGTCTGTTGGATATCCCGATCTATTCATAATGGTTACTTGTAATCCCAACTGGCCTGAGATTTATAGGTGTTTGCATGATAAAGCTCTTAATGCTGAAGACAGACTGGATATTATCTCTAGATTATTCAAGTGTAAATTAGATCATCTAATAAAAGATTTCAAGAAAGATAAATTCTTTGGTGATATACAAGCAGGTACCTTTTACTTATATTTTTGAACTTTGAGCATCTAATTATATTTATCTAACAACTCACTCTTGAAAAATTTCAGTTATGTATACAGTTAAATTTCAGAAGTGTGGACTGCCACATGCTCACAAACGTTTGTTCTTGAGTGCTGAAAGCAAATTTCCAACTGCATCTGATATTGATCGTGTTATTAGTGTTGAGATACCAGATAAAGAAAGAGATCCTGAATTATATGAGCTTGTCAAGCAATTTATGATTCATGGACCATGTGGCACAGACAACCCACTTTGTCCATGTAATGTATGGTTCAGCAAAAATGTTCTAAAAAGTTTCCCAAAAAAATATGTAGATGAGACTTGTGTTGATTCTGAAGGATATCATGTCTATCGTCATTGTCAAACAAGTAATACAGTAATAAAGAATGGCGTGGCACTTGATAATAGGTTTGTAGTTCCTTACAATACCCTCCTGCTCAGAAAGTATCAGTGCCACATTAACGTTGAATGGTGCAACCAGTCAGGTTCTATCAAATATTGGTTTAAATATATTAATAAGGGGCCTGATAGAGTCACAGCTTCTGTTTTTCAATCCAATACCACCAACAATGATATGCAGCAGAATGTAGCTGTAGATGAGATAAAAGCATACCTTGATTGTAGGTATATTTCTGCTTGTGAAGCTGCTTGGAGAATATTCATGTATGATATACATTATAGATATCCAGCTGTTGAAGTATTGCCTTTTCATTGTGAAGATGGTCAGAGTATTGTGTATAATGATCATGATAATTTGTGCGATGTTACTAATCCAACTGTGAAAATGACATTGTTCACAGGTGGATGAATTGTAACAAAGTCGATGAATTTTCTAGGACATTGAAGTATGTTGAGTTCCCGGGATATTATGTATGGAAAGCTAAAAATCGGTGTTAGGACCGGTTTTGACTCCGAAACGATTGCGAACCAAACGTGTGACGTGCGGAATCCGTACACAAACGTGACCGAACACACGAGACGTAATCATAACTGTGATTCTTTAATAGATCTGAAAAGATACAAGAACCTTGAATCACATTGGAGCACTTTCTCTCTCTAGCTTCTCTCTCTAACACTAAAGCTCTCCAAGTCACAAATGGCCAAAAGTCTTAAAGTCTAACACTAAGACTCCTATTTATAGATGTTGCCAGTTCACATGGACTGGCTTTGTTATTTCACATGAAGTGGTCACTTCGTATAAACTGGCTTTGCCAGTTCATGTGGACTGGTCAAACAACACTAAAAAGACTTGTTTTCTTCTGTTTCTCCCTACGGCTCGGATTGATGAAGGCGATAGACATAAATGCATTAACAGACTCCCCCTTAGATATTGCCGCAGTCAATCTCGTAGCGTCTTGTCTTTCTCTCTCTCTTTGAGTCTTCTTGAAGCTTTAACACGTTTTCATCAAGGTAGACTCCCTCTTGTTTGAACAGAATCCCCATGGAACTGTCTTCAGCTTCCGCTCCCCCTTTCTGTAGACATTTTTCTTCATCAGGCTCCCCTTTCCTCAAGCTTCTGTGCTTTGGGATCGACACCTTGCTTTCCAGTTACAAGCTCTTTCAGGATAGTTACATGGCTCCTTGAATCCACGCTTCCTCTTGCGTTGAGCTCGTCTTCAGACTCCCCCTTAGACTCGGCTGTCGGGATCGTAGTCTGGTACAACATCTGTAATTCCTCAAACATTTATAAGTAACAATGTTTTGAACATTCAATTGTCCAGGAATCGTAACCTGGCTCTATTAAACTTTCTAAATCAAGATTCTGGCTTTAAGATATAATAATATGAATATATCCAGGATTACTTGATTCACTCCCCCTATCAACAATCTTCATAGATTTGATAGTTTTAGCAAATAGGATCTGAAAACTGGCTCTTTTACAGATTTTAACAATATGAGCATCCAAATCCCACTCAGTTAATCATCCAAGTCCAAATTAATGACCTTGGAGATCTTCACAAACTGTTTTTGATTTTAGATTTTAAAACTACAAGTTTCAAATTAATGAACTTGTTTTATATTCAGAAACACGATCAGCATATTTAGATTATGAAACTCAGCACTCAGACATCGGTTGTCGAAAATAAAGTGAAATCAAAATGCTTTTGTATTTTTCTGAAATATAAATCAGTAAAGAAATATTTACAAACATATTTACAGACAATATTTTTGTTTGAGTTTGCATCAGAGGATCATATTAGTTTATGACAAATCACTAGTACCATTGAGCTTTAAACACTTTAAGTTCTAAATGATTCACTTAGATTGTCAGTATACTGATCCACTTAAATTTTCACACAAACTTCAATTGATTCGAGATACGAGATTAGTGTTTTAAGAACTTAAACTTATTCGCGTGTCCCACCTCAGAATATACTCCCGTATCAAAATTCGTTAGATTCAGTCTTACAGGTGAGTATACCAATTTGATATCTGTATCTGGGTTAGTGTCAGACCTTGAGAGCTCAGGTATGAACTTCTGTTCAGTCAAAGAGATGAAGGCTCGACTTTAGGTGTGTTCCCTTTAGGGAATCTTTCCTTCAACTGCAACTGATTCATATCTTTCGACATTTTCCAATTTTATGCAGAGGGTAAGCTTTTAAAGCATATAAAGTATTATATGAGATCTAGGCCATTGCTTCCGCAAAATCATAAGACCAAGTATAAAACCCCAGATATCAAATAGTATAAAGACCTAGTATCTCAGAATCAGGCAATCTCTCAAACAAGATTTCGGGGGTTACCCATATATCCGAGAGATGTTCCCCACGAGATAAGTAAAGTATTTGATATTTAGGTTTATATCTCGAAAAAAATCTACTAAGCGTGTAAAAACCTACTGGCATATCATCAGTGAGACCGTTTACCACATTAAAACATTCCATTTCTTTAGCGTACTGTGATTGTCTACTGATGTACTATCATTTCCTCTTTTTACACAAAAAACTCTTTTTCATTTTCTCATGTTTTTGTCGTTTTTCAATATTTTTCAATTCAAAATGAGTTTTGTGCTTTTTCAAATTCTCAAATGTTTTTGTATTTTCAAAAATTCTTACTCCCCCTAAAATTCAAAACATTTAAAAGAAAATTTGATAACCGATGCAGATAGCTTTGTCTCGCCATCCATTTTCTGCTTTTCATGCACTGATTTGCAACATATTATATTTTCTGTAAATGTACTCCCATGATTTACAACACATTGATTTTTTTACAGTTTGAAAACCGTTTTTCAATCTTGTGAAATTAATCATGTTTGTTCCGCCGTGAGGGTTTCGGCATATTCAATCAACATATTTTTTAATTTTTGAATACTTGACAAAATTTAAAAACAAACATATTTTTTATTTTTCAAATTTTTGACAAAATAAAAACATATTTTTGATTTTTAATTTTTTTATTTTTAGGGTTTTTGAAATATAGTTTATTTATGTACAGAAACCAAACAAGCTCCCCGTTTCAACCAACACAGGGTTCAGCAGCCTCCTTTTCCCGTGCCAGGCTGCTCCTATTTCCATTTTCACGATCTTCATTTTTCTTGAGCACCTGCACATTTAAACTATTCAATCACTTGAACAATTTAGCCCAGGTCTGTTTGACCTTAGGCATTTCAACACAATATGCTTCATTCAACTTCGGAAAATCTTTGTCATTTTGTACAAAGACTTTTTCAATTTTAATTTCAACTTTTTCATCATTTACCGAAGCGATTTGTTTCTTAGCAAACCATGTTTAACCTTTTGGAGTCCATCTTTTGTAAAAATGTGATTCTTTTTGAACATTTTGATTTTGAACAACATTTGGTTTCCAAAACTGTTGTGGATTTGTTGCATCGACAGTTGTTTTCCAACTTTGTGTTGTTCTCAATCTGGGTGTGTGAGAATTCCAGGTCTGTCTAGAATCGAACCTATTCGGATTTGATTTCCAATTTTGATTCGAAGCAAACTTGTTTGTGGTGTACCTCCAAGTTTGTTTTGAATCAAATCTGGTTGACCTTTGTTTCACATCCTCAGATTTCTGTTTCTTAACATTATCAAACTTCTTTTTCGACTCAACATCAACAAGTTTCAGATTTGGACACTTGCGTGCAAGATGTCCTGTTTGATCACATTTAAAACATGTTCTTTTTGAGACATCTTTGACCTGTGGTTGTTGCCTTTTCTTTTGAGCATAGAACTCTTCATTAGACTTTCGTCTAAATTGGAGTTCTTTCTCTTCTTCGGAACTTGTTCCATGAACAAAATTCATTTTTGTCTAATAATTTGGCGTTTCATTTTTGTTCCAACTTTGTTTCTTCTTATAACCCAACCAAGCCTTCATGTTTTTCTTCTTGAAACCAGGTTTGTTATAAAAAATTTTGTGATCATTTCCAGCAAACTTTGGAATTTCAGATTTTTCAATCTCAACCATCTTGAAAACTTTGTCAATCTTTTCTGAAATCACATTCTGAATCGGGAATACAATATCTAAGAATAATTTGTCCGATCCAATCATGGTATAAACCAATCCTTTTGAATCATCATTCAAATTTTTCTCAGATTTTGAGTTTTTCAGATATTCTTCATGAAAACTACCTTCATTTTCATCCTGTGATTCAGATTTACCTGTTTCAACCGACTCTTCTTTCAACATACTTTCAACGACTTTACCTACCACCTCTGAATCACTATAATCATCAGATTTGGAATACGTTACGTCAATGTTATCTGGCAATTGATCTACCATGTTGAAAGCTTTTTCGACCTTTTCATCATCATAAAATGCAAACTTTACCGGTGGAGGAACTTGATGATACTCAGAACCAATGCCCTTTTTGTTTTTCTCAGAATCATCATCACCCGGTTTTATGTTGAAAATTCTTTCAAGCACATATGATGACGCATGATAACTTTTTAACATGTTGTTATCCTGTTCTAAATCAGCAATCTGACGCTTTAGCTTAGCAACATCCTCAATGTAAGAATTTACAACTTGTTGCTTTATTTCATACTGTCGCTTAAGCGTATCGGTTGTTTCAGAACAGTATCTCAGTCTGGATTGAACAAGTTTCATTTGACTCTTCACATTTTCATATGACTCTTTTGTAATGTGATAAGCCAATTTTATTGAATCAAACTCCTTTTTCATTTCTTGAAAAGCATTCTCTTTTTTATCACATTCTTCTGTCTTTTTCAAAACATTTTCTTTCAAAATCTCATTTTCTTTTTCCAAATTCTTGCATTTTAGAGAAAGTTTTTCATCATTATCTTTCAAAAAATTTTCATTTTCTAACATTTCTTTGCATTTATTTTTGAAAACTACTTTGATTTATTTAAATTCTAGATCTCTTGTTTTAAACTTTTCGTCTTTTTCAGTACAAGCACTGCATGGTTCCATGCATTTCTTGCATTGTTCAACACTTTATTATCAAATTGTTTATCGATTTTAGTTTCATTATTTATCAATTCATTTTTGTTGAGTAAGTCAGAAGATTCAGTTTGAATTTTATCTGTTATCCCACCTTCTTCTGTCATTTTCTCCTTTTCTGCTGTGTTCGCCTGATCATTAACCAGCTTTTGAATACTCTCAACTTCTTCTGTCACCTTCTTTTCCACTTCTATCTTCACATCCTCAACTTTCACAACTTCGACTTTAACTTCTTCAGCAACTTTCTTCAAATCGTTCACCATTTCATCAACATTTTTCTTCATTCTCTCTTCATCCCTCTTCCTCAAACTTGATGTCATGGCATATCTTATGATTTTATCCAACCTTTTCACATATGTTTTATCTTTTTCAACATTTGAGTAGTATTCGCCTGATCGAGGAATTACTAGAAGAACATCATCATGAACTATGTCCCTCCTGGGAACAACAGGTTCACCATCTCTGTTGACATAACACTCTTGTTTCTTGTCCCATCTTTTATTTCTTACTGCATTTTCATATTCTTCCTGCATTTTCTCCATTCTGCACCCAACAATGAATATTTCTCTAACGGTTTTCTCACTCAGAATTTCTTCTCGAGTTTTCTCTTTTATTTCAGCCATGAGGCTATCTCCTCAAATCACCTGAATACAAACAAACAAACAAACACAGTCAATTTAAACAATATCAAACAACTGAATCAAACTGATACTCGAACTGGTGAATATTTTGTGCGAACTAATACTGATGTCGAACAGATTATCAAATTTCAGTTCATGTGAAGTGGCTTATGGCCAGTCCATGTGAAGTGGCATATGGCCAGTTCATGTGAAGTGGCATATAGCCAGTTCATGTGAAGTGGCATATGGCCAGTTCATGTGAAGTGGAAGTCAATTTCATACGAACTGAGCCACTTCATACGAACTGAACGTCAATTTCATGCGAACTGAGCCACTTCATACGAACTGAATGTCAATTTCATGCGAACTAAGCCACTTCATACGAACTGAACAAGATCTCACACGAACTGATACATTCTCGAACGAACTGATGAGTTTTCGGTTGATTTTTGTCAAAATTGATCAAGTTATAGGTCGATTTTAGGTCTGATTCTTTCAAGGATTGATTAAAACAGTATTTCGCGTGTAATGTGTGAAAATCAGTTCATTTTAACCGTGAAATCTCGTTTAATTTTGAAAAAATGTGAAGAAAATGAGAAAGATGAAGAAATAGATCAAATCTGGACGAATTCAGATCTGAATCTGATGAAATCTCGAGCGGAATTGTGTGTTTGATCTGTGCAATCGAGCTCCTGCTCTGATACCACTTGTTAGGACCGGTTTTGACTCCAAAACGATTGTGAACCGAATGTGTGACATGTGGAATCCGTACACGAACGTGACCAAACACACGAGACGTAATTATAACTGTGATTCTTTGATAGATCTGAAAAGATACAAGAACTGTGAATCACCTTGGAGCACTTTCTCTCTCTAGCTTCTATCTCTAACACTAAAGCTCTCCAAGTCACAAATGGCCAAAAGTCTTAAAGTCTAACACTAAGACTCCTATTTATAAATGTTGCCAGTTCACATGGACTGGCTTTGTCACTTCACATGAAGTGGTCACTTCGTATGAACTGGCTTTGCCAGTTCATGTGGACTGGTCAAACAACACTAAAAAGACTTGTTTTCTTTTGTTTCTCGCTACGGCTCGGATTGACGAAGGCGATCGACATAAATGCACTAACAATCGGAAATGGTACCGAAGAAAGTATCCGTATGGATCAGTTGGGAGGATAAATTATGTCGCACCATCACTTGGTGATTGTTTTTACCTAAGGATTTTACTGAATCATATTAAGGGACCAACATGTTCTGAAGATATAAAAACAATTGATGGACAGGTTTTTGAAATATTCAAAGATGCATGTTTTGCACGAGGACTGTTGGATGATGATAAGGAATATGTTAATGCCATCAAATAAGCTAGCACATGGTCAACCGGAGATTTCTTGAGGACTTTTTTGTAATGTTGTTGTTGTAAAATTCCATATCTCGTCCTGGTGTTTTTTAGTCGGAAACGAAGTCCCTGTTATGTGAAGACATTCTGTATCTGCAACAGAAGATAATTGGTATTGCAGGTAATGTGATTACTTTATTAAATTTATATACAACTACATTAATATTATGCAATAGCTCCGTTATCGGGAAAAAACTAATAATTTTTTCAACATTTGTTTTAGATTTGATTCTTCAATAAGAAGAAGTTGAAAATATTTGTCTATCTGAAATTGAAAAGTTGCTACTTATCAATCGGAGTACAATGAAAATTTTTGATGACATGCCAAGTGTTTCGGACAATTATGTTTCATCGTCGAACAATCGATTGATAATGAAAGAACTATCGTATGACAGGGTAGCTCTACAAAGGGAACATGATGGTTATGTAAAGTGTTTAGCTGCCGAACAGGAAAGAATATATTAAATTGTTATGAAAGCGATTGAAAAAGGTGATGGAGGTGTCTTTTTTGTATATGGTTACGGTGGAACTTGAAAGACGTTTCTTTGGAAGACATTCACAGCTGCATTACGATCGAAAGGTGAAGTTGTATTGAATGTTGCATCCAGTGGAATTGCTTCACTTTTGCTGGATGGTGGTAGAACTGCTCATTCAAGGTTGGTAATTGCAATCAATATTAACGAGGATTCAATATGTTCGATAGAGCCTAATACTGAATTAGGTGATTTAATTAAAAGAGCAACTTTGATTATTTGGGATCAAGTACCTATGACTCACAAGCATTGTTTCGAGGCTCTCGATAGAACAATGAGAGATATATCGCGTTCCAGTCAATCGAACATGGAATGCAAATCTTTTGGAGGAAAGGTCATTCTATTTGGTGGTGATTTTATACAAATTCTTCCGGTCATCCCTAAAGGTACGAGAACCATTATAGTTAATGATTCTTTGAATTCTTCTTATATATGGCGATACTGTCAAATACTAAAGCTAACTGAGAATATGAGATTAAGAGTTGGATGCAGGAAACAGATTTGAAAGAAATAAAGGAATTTGCAGAATGGATTTTAAAGCTTGGTAATGGTCTCCTTGGTGAAGAAAATGATGGTGAGGTAGATATTGAAATTCCAGATGATTTCCTTATCATGATTAAGTCAATCCTATTTCTTCTCTCATTTCATTTACATATCCAGACATGAATAAGTTCTTATAGGATTTAACGTATTTCCAACAAAGAGTTATTCTTGCTCCAACTAATGAAGTAGTGAATTCAATAAATAAAGAGTTGTTAGAGAATCTGCCTGGTGAAGAGAAGATTTATTTTAGTTCAGACAGTTTATGTTAATCTGAGGAAGAATCAGAGATTAACATGGCATTGTTTCCTCCTGATGTGTTAAACAATCTTCGTTTGTCTGGTTTACCTAACCATAAATTAGTATTGAAACTTGGAGCTCCAGTGATGTTACATAGAAACATTGATCAGGCAAATGGATTGTGTAACGGTACACGTTTACAAGTCACGAAACTCGAAAAAGTTGTGATTGAAGCAAAAATTATCACAGGGACTAATATAGGTCACCATACTTTGATTTCAAGACTGAATGTGACACCTTCTGATAAAAGAATACCAGTGAAGATTTCTCGAAGATAATTCCCACGTTCACTGTGTTTTGCTAAGACAATAAATAAAAGTCAAGGACAACCGTTGGAGCGTGTTGGTTTGTATCTTCCACGTCTAGTATTTAGACATGGCCAACTCTATGTTGCTGTATCTAGGGTAAAAAGTAGGAAGGGGTTGAAAATTTTGATTTGTGATAAAGAAAAATGAGTTTGTACAACCACTACTAATGTAGTTTACAAACATGTTTTACAAAACCTATGATGACATGTTGTTATGTCATGGTTGATGACTTTTAAACATTTAATTGTGTATCTTCTACTTAATCATATTTATTATAAATTTTGGATGATGTTTTTATATCAAAAAACATGTAACATGTGTTATAACGATTTATAAATTTATTAGATGTGATGTTTTTATTAAATGTTATATTAGTGTATCATGTGTATTGTTGAAAAAGAGCAATTATGAATTTACGAATACTCCTACAATTCGGAAAGAACAAGGTATAGTGATTTGTGTTTTTAATAAATTTTTGTATGGAAATTTTCTAAAGGCTACCTGTGTTTTTATATGTTATTATAAGTGTAAATCATGTAAGTTGTTGTCGAGTATTTATTTATGTATGATTGTTTATGCAATATGTAAAGTATAAACCTAATAAGTTATGAATTTATAAACACACATGATCATTCATTACAATCTTATGGTAAAATGAGCTAAAATTACATTTTTTGTGAACTCAACAACCTGCTAACATCTGTTTGCCCTTTTAACGTCTGCCACCCTATCCTCTTAATGTCTGTTGACTAACCCTTTTAACATGGGTTGACTAACATCTGATACTTAACATCTGTTAAGGTGGCAACCTCTGTTGGGGATTATGGAGGAACAGTTGTTAGGAAACGTCTGTCGGAAAGTAATAGAAGTTTGTGAAAGCATCTGATACTTGCTCTGCATGAAGCCTATCCTGACAACACATTTTTAACTTCAGTTATAGTAACAAGTTCCCATGTCTCATTTTTAATGAGAGCACTAAATTCATCGTTCATAGCATTATTCTCTTAACATCTATTGACTAACCCTTTTAACTTCTGTTGACTAACCCTTTTAACATGGATTGACTAACATCTGATACTTAGCGTCTATCAATGTGGCAACCTCTGTTGGAGATAATGGATGACAGTTGTTAGCAAACGTCTGTTGGAAACCAATAAAGGTTTTTAACAGTCGATCGACAACAGTGGTTAGGTTATCAACATAATGGAACTCCTGTTGACTAAACCTGTTGACCATTAGTTTATATCAATTTTGTAAGTCTGCACTAATTATGTTTTTTACTTTCTATTAAAATGTGTTATGCATGGTTTTCAAAAAACCACCCGTGTTTGCACACAGGTCTTACTACTAGTACTATATAATAAAAGAAACCATTTGTGGGACATTTGTCATTATATTAGGCTATGTATCTTTTGATTTTTCTGCTAATCTCTTATGGATAATTAATATTTAGTTTAATCTTTTCTAATTAATTATAGATAACCCTTTTACTAAATATTATTTAGTTTAATCTCATATGGATAATTATTATTTAATTTAATCTCTTCTAATTAATTATTGATAACTCTCATACAAAATATTATTTAGTATAATATCTTCTACTTAATTATAGATAATTATTATTTAGGTTAAATTTAATGTATAGTTCTCATTTATAATATTATTTGTTTGATTTTCTATATCATATTATCGTCATTGTTTATATTACCTAACGTGTTATATAATAGCTACAATTTTTTGTTTCCTTTTATCCAAATTATTACTTCTTTTTTGACAGACACCTTTTTATTTGTAATATAAAAATTTACTGTCACACCCCTATTTCCACGTGTCACCGGTGAGACCGGTGGTGGATTAGTGACGTAGTTGATATCGTCATAGTCAAACAACACAAACATATAAATGCACAGCGGAAGCAAAGAAAGATTTATTTCAACCAAACAAATTGTAATATTCAAGTCTCACAAAGTAGTTGAAACAGATCCACATGCGGATCAAAATAAAAAGGAGAATTGTTCAACAGAATTATTGCATCCAAGCTCGCGAGACTCTAAACGATGCTAAGGAGAGGCCAGCCTATTACGTGTAGTACCTGCACTTAATCTTTTTGGGGAAAATACGTCAGTTTACACTGGTAAATACAATTTAACTGGCTCATTTTGAAAATGTTTTAAAAGTTGATTTGAATGCACATGGCACAAAACCTTTTATAACTTGGGATAATTAATCAAATTTAAACTTGTAAAAGAATTACATGTTTGTTATGTGTTTAGTCGCCCGGTTTGTGTCGGGTTTAAGATTAATAGACACACCACATAGTATAGTCCTGTGGTGGGAAACCAGCGGGTATACCTAAATAAATATAAACACACTGTCGGGTGTACGCCTACACCCGCGTGTTAAGGTCGTGGCCATTTCATGAATGATGCCAAGGATATCCGGGACATGGTCATTAAACTCCCAAAGGCGTAAAACAAACAAAACAAATTTTCAAACGGGTCATCTTGATAATACTTAACCACTAATCGATTAAGGTCAAATGTCCGACCAAGCGGTATTTTATATACCGTACCCCAAGCCCGTATAAGGGAAAATAAGTTAAAAGTATTTACCTTTGCAAGTATAATTCACAATAAGCAAGTGCACGTATCTTTTACTGGATCTCCGATTCTAGAACGAAGTCTTATAATAACTTATTAGAATCCTAACGGTTCTTTAATTTAGCCTAAGCTTAGACCGATTCGTTTTAAAGAACGAATACGGTTTAATCGCATAAATAAGCGAAGACCGTATTAGAATGTGGTTTTGACCCGACAATCTTGTATACTTGTTTAATATGGGTAACTTAATCACATTCTGGATTTTGAGACAAAAATTATATGGTTTGACCCGTTTCGGCTAATATGTGTAAACTAGTTACATAAGTCGATCCGAACGCGAAAAGTGCGCAACGAGTAACCATAAGAGTCATATACAAGTTTCCTGAATTAATATGCCTCAAATATGTTGTGACATCAGTAAGATGTCTCCTATTATGCCCAAAATGATTTTAAACACAAACTATGCCCCAAAAGGGCATTTTGGTCATTTTAAAGGGGTATAAAAGAGTTTAATTGGTATCCTGAGTTACAGGTCTGAATACATCAGTAAATATACTTATTTTAATGGGTTATAACAGTATGGTATCATATATATGTGAATTTTATTAATTATAACCATCCTATGCACCGAATGGGCATTTTGGTAATTTCACATAAGCCTAAAAGGTCAAAAATAGAAACCTGAGTTTAAAACTTTTGTTTACCGTTATAATATAGAAATTTACTGAATATATCAGTAGGTATCAACCCTTATACATATAAACTAGTTTTGATACATACTATGTCGTAAAAATGCCTAAAAAGGCGATTTGGAGCCATTCCGGGTTTTGTATAGAAAGCTGATATTTTTATAATTCCAAAAGGCTCAAAATAATTTATTTAACATAATAAATTAGTAAAAAAAAGGTTTGAGGTCAAAAGGATTTATAAAACTCATTTTATAGCCCAAAAGGGCAAAGCCGGTAATAACCGAAATAAGCTTAAAACTCTAAGTTATGCTCAGCCTAAAAATAAATAAAAATCTCCAAAAATCCCAAAATATTATTTTGCATCAGTAGGTAAAAAGTTTGATATAAAAATTTGGGTTTAGATAGGCTATATGCTAATTATGCCATTTATTTACTAACAATGCTTCTAATTACGCTAATGAGCATAACTCTAAATCTAGACCTCCAACTGATATCAAATTTTGGGTACAAGTTTATAAATCAGTAACTAAGATATCAACTCTTTTACATTTTCAAAAATCATATTTTAAAGTCATTTGGGCATAGTGGTCAACATATAGGCATTTAACGGAAACATGCATGTGAATCGGATGACTAGAGAATCAAGTTGTATAATCTCAGGGGGTTATACTAACATGAAACCTAGTCCTAAATAAGCTCTAAGGAATTTCTAAAACATGCTTAAACGGGTCAGAACTAAAAGTCAAAGAAGAAATCAATGCGACTTTCAGTTCCAAACCAAGCCTAAACTGAAAATTGTCGAGTTGAACATGTTTGGACATGTTCTTACGTTAATTACCAAGTTATATTAATGATCAAACAGGTTGTATGTATCCTACATTGCTATTTATGCATTAATATTGAATAAAGCGTTCTGTTGACTTTTTAAAGTAAGCTTTGACTCGACAATTAACATAGTTAGAGTGGGAATCTGAAAATACCCTTTTAAGGGTTTGTAACCCACATAATTAGCTACTTATAGGTACTTTTAATTCAAGATTTCACTGGATAATTATTGACTAATCTCGAAGTCAAACGTTAATTACGACGGTTTGACTTTTAGCTAAATAACTAAGCTAAAATGAATTAAGGAGGATTAGGAATACTTACAAGAGTCCTAAGTATGCTTATGAGGCCTAAGAAGAGTTGGTTGCTGTCCAGGAGCTCCAGAGAAGTCTTGTACAATTTTCCAAATGAGCAAGTCACAATGTTCACAACTTCTTCTTCTTATATAGTGAACTTCAATGCACAAGATCAAGCCAAGGAAGTCTACAAGTGTTGTGAGATGATCCCAGGTGCCCCTATGTGGCTATATACTGCCTATGAAGCCCCTGATTTCGAAAACCATGCTAATAAGGCGGTGCAACCTGAAAGACAGGCAGCTGTCCAAAATCTGCTGCCAGCGACAGCCTTACAAACCGTAAGCAAAATGCCTTACGGTCCGTATCCACCCCTTGCGGACCGTAAGCTTATACGGATACTGTCCGTAACCGACCTTGGTCTGATAAGCCCAGGTATACTCCTTGCGGACCGTAAGCTTAAAGCCATACGGTCCGTAACCGATGGCCAGAAGTCAAAAATTTTGCAAACATCCAAATTTGACCATGTAACTCTACAAGTCCGAATCTTGGGTCCTTTAATCAGTTGCGGGCCCCTATTTGCTCAGTCCTTGCATGCCTTGTATGCACTTACACCTCTTGGCACTTTGTGGCATATTTGAAGTGACGGAAATTTCAAGAATACATGTTTTGGGACATGTATTAGCTCAAGATTAAATTCCTTGGTCAAGTCTTACAATTTCTATTTATTGTAGTAACATTTTAAGAATTCATTGTCCATATAAAAATGGAATTTTTATTTATTTAGAACGACCGGCTATATATCAGATGTTTATCAGAACGATTCGAGGATCTTGGGATTTATAACTTGGGTCGATCAGAGGTATTTTAATAACATGTCGCCCTTGGGCCGTTCAGAGGTATTTTAATAACATGACGCCCTTTTCAAATCCTACCATGCATCCTTATTTGATCCGGCTTCCTGACACGTTTGTCTCACATGACACGTGTCTTTATTTTATTGGACATGAATTTTCGAGGTGTTACATCCTCACCCCCCTTAAAAGAAATCTCGACCTCGAGATTTACGGGAACAATTGAGGGTATTTTTCTTTCATCGTGGACTCTAACTCCCATGTATATTCGGGACCTCTACGGGCATCCCATTTCACCTTGACAATAGGCACATGCTTCCTCCGAAGCTTCTTTACCTATCGATCCTCAATCGACAAAGGTTTTTCCATAAATTTCAAGCTCTCATCTATGTGCACATCTGTGTGTGGTATGACTAGCGATTCATCAGCTAGACATTTCTTTAGATTGCAGATGTGGAACACATTGTGAATACCACTGAGCTCTTCCGGTAAGTTTAACTTATAAGCCACTGACCCTACACATTCATGACCTCGAATGGTCCTATATACCCCGGGCTTAACTTACCTTTCTTGCCAAATCGCATCACCCCTTTCCAAGGTGATACTTTAAGCAACACTTTATCACCAACCTCGAACTTCAGAGGTTTTCGCCTTTTATCAGCATAGCTCTTCTGCCTATCCCGGGCAGCTTTCAGGCGGTCACGAATCTGGACAATTTTGTCTGTTGTCTCAAAGACTATATCAGGACCTGATAATTGAGTGTCTCCTATTTCTGCCTAACAGATGGGCGTTCTGCACTTTCTACCATATAGTGCTTCAAAAGGTGCAGCCTGAATGCTGGTATGGTAGCTATTGTTGTAGGAGAACTCGACCAAAGGTAGGTGCTTATCCCAGCTACCTCCTAGATTAATTACACATGCACGAAGCATGTCTTCCAAAGTCTGGATGGTACGCTCACTCTGCCCATCCGTCTGAGGATGGTAAGCCGTACTAAAATTCAATTGCGTGCCCAGAGACTGTTGGAAACTTTTCCAAAAATGTGATGTGTATCTAGTATCCCTATCAGAGATAATAGATACTGGTACGCCATGTAAAGATACAATCTTATCCACATACAGTTGGGCTAACATGTCGGAGCTATAAGTCTCCTTAATGGGTAGGAAATGTGCTGACTTAGTCAGTCTGTCAACTATGACCCATATAGTATCATTTCCCTTCTTCATTTTTGGCAACTTGGTGATGAAATTCATTGATACCATTTCCCATTTCCAAGTGGGAATTTCAGGCTGTTGTAGCAAACTTGACGGCTTCTGATGTTCAGCCTTGACTTGAGCACACGTCAGACATTTAGCTACATAGGCAGCTATAGACTTCTTCAAGCCTATCCACCAATAGTTTGCCTATAAATCCTGGTACATCTTATCAGCTCCAGGATGAACGGAATATTTGGAACTGTGGGCTTCCTGGAGGATAATATCCCGAAGTCCTCCATAAATAGGAACCCATATTCTTCCATTTAATCTTAGAATTCCGTCCTTGCCATAGGATAATTGTTCTTCAGTTACCCCTAGCTTTTCGTCAGGGTAGTTAGCTTCTAAAACGGCTTCTTTCTGTGCAGCTAACAACCTTTCATTTAAACTGTTCTTGATCTCAATGCTCTTGGCATTGATTCTTATCGGCTTTACTCTTTCCTTTCTACTCAAGGCATCTGCGACTACACTGGCCTTGCCCGGATGGTATCTTATTTCGCAGTCATAATCGTTCAGAGTTCCCATCCAGCGTCGCTGCCTCATGTTCAAATCCTTCTGATTGAACAAATGCTGAAGGCTCTTGTGATCAGAATAGATCACACACTTAGTTCCATATAAATAATGCCTCCATAGCTTTAGTGCAAATACAACGGCACCCAGTTCCAAATCATGGGTGGTGTAGTTCTTCTCGTGCACTTTCAATTGGCGTGAAGCGTAGGCAATGACTTTGCCTTTCTGCATTAACACACAACCCATCCCGGTGTGTGATGCATCACAATAAACTACAAACTCATCGATCCCATTAGGAAATGTCAGCACGGGAGCATTGCTCAACTTCTGCTTCAAAATATCAAAGGAATCTTGCTGCTTAGGCCCCCAATCGAACTTGCTATTCTTGTGAGTGAGTAAAGTCAGGGGTGCTGCAATTCTTGAGAAGTTTTCGATAAATCGCCTGTAGTATCCTGCCAGTCCTAGGAAATTGCGAATCTCCGCAGGCGTCTTAGGCTCTTGCCAGTTCATAATAGCTTCAATCTTCGCGGGGTCTACTTGGATACCACGCTCACTGACTACATGTCCAAGGAATTGGACTTCTCGAAGCCAAAACTCACACTTAGAAAATTTGGCATAGAGCTTTTCTTGATGAAGCAGCTTAAGAATACATCGAAGATGCTTCTCGTGGTCAGCTTGACTCTTCGAGTAGATGAGGATGTCTTCGATGAAAACGATGACAAATTTATCCAAATAAGGCTTGCAGACGCGATTCATGAGATCCATGAATGCGGCAGGTGCATTAGTGAGCCCAAAAGGCATCACTAGGAACTCGTAATGACCATAGTGGGTCCTAAATGCAGTCTTGTGCACATCATCGTCTTTAACCTTCAACTGATGATAGCCTGACCTCAGATCAATCTTGGAAAAGTAGCTTGCTCCTTGTAATTGGTCGAACAGATCGTCGATCCTGGGCAAAGGATACCTATTCTTGATGGTGACCTTATTAAGCTCACGGTAATCGATGCATAAACGCATCGAACCATCTTTCTTTTTGAAGAACAAGATTGGTGCTCCCCATGGCGACGAACTAGGTCTAATAAAACCTTTGGCTAACAAATCATCTAGCTGCATCCTTAATTCATTCATCTTTGTTGGTGCCAATCTATATGGTGCTCTCGCGACAGGTGCTGCTCCAGGGATGAGGTCAATTCTGAATTCCACTTGCCTATCTGGTGGCGAACCAGGTAGTTCTTCCAGGAAAACTTTGGTGTAGTCAGAGATGACTGGTATATTTTCAATCTTGGGTTTCTCCTCATCAACAGTTACTTGTGCCATGTAAATGACAACCCTTCTTCAAACATCTGGATGCCTTTAGCATAGCCACTTGCTCAGGCAATCCATGTTGAGTATCTCCCTGAATGGTAAGTGGTTCACCAGACGGAATCTTGATCACCACTTGTTTCTTGTTGCACACTATCTGGGCATGGTTATGCGATAACAATCCATGCCTATTACTATGTCGAATCCGGCTAGCTTAAAGGGTAATAAGGAAAAAGGAAAAGAGTGGTTCCTAATGGATATGACACATCCATCTAACACAGTCGAAGCGGTTTCTATGGTTCCATCAGCTAATTCTACCTCATATTTCACACTTAAGGCTTTTACAGATAATCTTAACAACTCACAAAACTTATTATCTACAAAGGATTTATCTGCTCCAGAATCAAACAATACCCTTGCGTAAACATCATTAATGAGAAACGTACCTGTTATGACATTGTCGTTCTGGATGGCCTCCTGGCCTCCTGAGCATTCATTTGAAAGACCCAGGTGTTGGTCTTTTTCCCTTCCTCAACTTTCTTTGCCAGTTTTGGGCAGATGGTCTTGATATGCCCCTTTTCATTGCAACCGTAGCAAGTTGCATCCTTTAGCTTTTTGCAATCGAGGGTCCTGTGCTCAGAGGACTTGTAAATCCCACATGCCTTCGGCTGGGATTGGGATTTCTGCTCATACCTGCACCTCCCAAAATGGTGCTTCTTGCAAATCTTGCACTTGGGTCTATCACCCGATTGTTGATCACCTTTCTTAGATCCCGACCCCTTCTTGTGATCATGATTTCCCTTGTGCTTCTTGTTTGATTGGCGTGAATTGTCATCTTCACGCTTTCTCTTCTCAGCGTCCGTGTTCCTCAGCGATCTTTGTCTGACCACGTCCAACGTGAGGGACAGGGATATATCAGCTACTGACCTAAATGTAGTTGGCCGAGAGGCCTTCACACTTGCCTTTATCTCTGGGGCTAAACCCCAATGAAGCGTGCGATTCTCTTGGGTTCCGGGGTCACAAGGTAAGGAACCAACCTTGACATAGTATTAAAGCTCGTGAGATAAGCCTGGCAATCCAGGTTCTTCATGACCAGAGATGGAAAATCAGATTCTATCTTTTCAACCTCATGCTGAGGGCAGTAGTTTTCTTTGATAAGAGCAACAAATTGTTCCCAAGACTTGTTGTACAATGGGATTTTCCCTGTAGCTTGGATCAGGGATCTCCACCAGGCTAGGGCCTCACCCTTGAAAGTCTGGGACACAAACTTCACAATGTCCCTTTCATCACACCCACTAATATCTACCACCGTGTCCATCTCATCCAACCAAGTCATGCAATCCACAGCCCCTTTCTCCCCAGTAAAATCTCGGGGCTTACATGAAACAAAGTACTTGTATGTGCAACCTTTGGCATGAGGCTTATCATCAAATACAATCCTTTTGGATGGAATGCTGTTTTCTTTTGAGGAATGTCGGTCATCATCTTTCTTTGGTTCCTCTTTCTTAGGCTTAGGTTGGATAGAGGGTGGCTTGCTATGAGCTTCAGAATGGGTCTTAGGCTTGGAATGCGATGTAGATAGGGTCCTACTTCGAGTCCCAGAAGACTCACTGTTTTGCCGATCCAAAGCCTTTGTAACAGCATTGTCAACTAGTGCTTGCAGCTCTGCACCAGTCCGTTGTATCCTAGCATTATTGTGGTTTTCCACCGGATGACTATTCACTTCATCAGAGCCAGCCATGTAGCTTCAATTGCTACATATAGAAATAATGGGCAAGGTTTTATTTAGAAGCTTTTACAGTATTTTATATTCTATTAACGATGGTTTTAAATTGCCATTTTAGGTTAATTTGCTACAAATGTAGGATCTTTATTAATACCCTAAATTATAAATTAATAATAGCACATAAGGCCTAGTCACGCAGACAATTTAATTTAATTATAAACCAAGATTTTCCAGTATCCATGTATTTAGGTTTGAACCACAGTTCATCACCTTTTCTTGACAGGGAGTCGTA
Source organism: Helianthus annuus (assembly GCF_002127325.2). Lineage (NCBI taxonomy): Eukaryota > Viridiplantae > Streptophyta > Magnoliopsida > Asterales > Asteraceae > Helianthus > Helianthus annuus. The sequence goes on from NC_035442.2 coordinate 137,032,381, forward strand.
AGCTACCACTGTCTTTAGTCCCAGAGGACATTTAATTATTGCCCGTAGGCACTTCATCCTTAAGGGACAGTTATATAATTAAGGGAACTTAAATTAACCCTTTTAAAGGATGGCATGTGTGACTTTAACGATTCATAGTTTGCCAAGAATGTTAACATACGTACGATGGTAACATGGATTGGAATCTTTTAGATAGGTTTTACCGTCTTGGCCATGTCTGCAGTGACATATAGGCTAGGTTTTACCTTTTAGATTCTTTTAATAATTAACGCAGAACAATCCTAATTTGAGATGTTGAATTGGATCAGAATCTAATTATGGAACCATCTTGGCCTTGTCTTAAGATGACATATGGCTAGGTCTTGTCCTTTTTAGATTTTGCCATTTTAATATAATGGTAGATCCTTTAATAAGAAAGTTATTTTCATTTATTTTATGTTTCATGATTATGCATATAATTACTAAGTAAAAATAAAAATTTTAAATTAAACATCTCATTAAGATTTAAACAGTACATTTTTCCCTAAACAGGACTTCTACAAAAATAATATGCCCACGCAGGGGCGGAAAGCAAACAAACAAACCCACGCAGGGGTCAACTAAAAGACATGCCCACGTAGGGACTTGATTACAACTAAATAAAATAAATAACAAAAGGTCTTCAATTACCCCTTCTCTTGGACTTCCCTTTGATCAGGTCTGACAACCCCTTGAAGAAGCCTCGAGTGTTACTGCGCTTTCGTTCACATCGGTCCAATCTTTCAAGGACCTCTTGTTGACGTTCCGGCAGGATTAGCTGCGGCTGCGGCGGCTGATATAAAGGTTGAGGAGGTGGCGGATGCTGGTACCCATAAGTTGGCTAACCAGTGCTCCAAAGACCACCATAGGGTCCCTCTGGGTGACGAGCATTGTAGTCCCATGCCTCCTGGTATGGGTCCACATTAGCATAGTCGTACTGGGTATGAACCGGCTGCTCAAAAGGGTTATACGCCGCTGAACCGGCGTAGGAAGGGATTGGGTTATCAAAACCCAATGGTGGCGCCATAGGCGCAGAGTTTATCTCTGGGATGGGGTTTGATGGACCCCCCATCTGCGGGTCTTCTTCTTCTTGGAGTGGCGGAAAATGATTGCCACTCGAGGGCTGAGGAGTGCTGATGCGGACTCCTCCTCACACAGACATCCGTGCGTTTGACCTTCTCCGCCTCGGTGGCTCCGGAGGCGGTTGCTGTTCCACTGGTGGTGGTGGTGGCGGAGTGACTGCCACAAATCGAGAATCCTCAGAAGGATCCTACTGCTGTTGTTGTTGCTGCTGCTGCTGGTATGGAGACGAGTGGTGAGAGGGAGTGAAATACCAGTCAATCTGCCTGAACCTCGCCTCGTAGCTGTCAGGACCACGGTAAGGTGATCCATGAAAAGATGACCCATCGGAGATTTCGATGGGGTGGTTCGGGGTCCCGGTTGCAGGCTCCACGGGATCCGTATCTTCATCCATGTCATTTTCACCCGAGAAGTGATCCTCGGGTCCTAGTGGGTTGAACCGGCTCTGGAAGGCAGGGGTAGGGTCACCAAAAGAATGGTGCGAGTTTGACCGCTGCAAAGGTATAAAGGAAGGCGGAGGGTTGTCGGGCTCGTTTTTGGATTGCGTCCCGAAAGAATGCAAATAGGACGGTGAGGAACTTAAGGAGACTGATCGCCTCCCGGGTTCAACGTAAACCCTCCACGGCTCCTGAGGGCTAGTGCTCATTGTGATAGATGGTGTACGTGAGAAGGCCCGGCTTCATGGTCATGGCCCGTAACTGGGCCCTTGCCTCTACCTCTCAAAAACCTTGGTGGCATTCTTACCTGTAAACATGATTAAGATACAGCCAAAATATATAAAATAAAAGACAAATTAAACAAAAACAGAATTTGTCCTATGTTCTTTGTCTAGACTCGGAACTCGAGGAATGTGCAATTTGTGCACTGAGATTAAACAAAAAAGGCTAGTGTTTAATTCACTCAGTGTTGGCTCTGATACCAACCTGTCACACCCCTATTTCCATGTGTCACTGGTGGGCCCGGTGGGGGATTAGTGACGTAGTTGATATCGTCATAGTCAAACAACACAAATATATAAATGCACAGCGGAAGCAAATAAAGATTTATTTCAATCAAACAAATTGTAATATTCAAGTATCACAAAGTAGTTGAAACAGATCCACAGGCGGATCAAAATAAAAAGGAGAATTGTTCAACAGATTTATTGCATCCAAGCTCGCGAGACTCTAAACGATGCTAAGGAGACGCTAGCCTATTACGTGTAGTACCTGCACTTAATCTTTTTGGGGAAAATACGTCAGTTTACACTGGTAAATACAATTTAACTGACTCATTTTGAAAATGTTTTAAAAGTTGATTTGAATGCACATGGCACAAAACTTTTTATAACTTGGGATAATTAATCAAATTTAAACTTGTAAAAGAATTACATGTTTGTTATGCGTTTAGTCGCCCGGTTCGTGTCGGGTTTAAGATTAATAGACACACCACATAGTATAGTCCCACGGTGGGAAACCAGCGGGTATACCTTAATAAATATAAACACACTGTCGGGTGTACGCCTACGCCCGCGTGTTAAGGTCGTGGCCATTTCATGAATGATGCCAAGGATATCCGGGACATGGTCATTAAACTCCCAAAGGCGTAAAACAAACAAAACAAATTTTCAAACAGGTCATCTTGATAATACTTAACCACTAATCGATTAAGGTCAAATGCCTGACCAAGCGGTATTTTATATACCGTACCCCAAGCCCGTATAAGGGAAAATAAGTTAAAAGTATTTACCTTTGCAAGTATAATTCACAATAAGCAAGTGCACGTATCTTTTACTGGATCTCCTATTCTGGAACGAAGTCTTAAAATAACTTATTAGAATCCTAACGGTTCTTTAATTTAGCCTAAGCTTAGACCGATTAGTTTTAAAGAACGAATACGGTTTAATCGCATAAATAAGCGAATACCGTATTAGAATGTGGTTTTGACCCGACAATCTTGTATACTTGTTTAATATGGGTAACTTAATCACATTCTGGATTTTGAGACAAAAATTATATGGTTTGACCCGTTTCGGCTAATATGTGTAAACTAGTTACACAAGCCGATCCGAATGCGAAAAGTGCGTAACGAGTAACCATAAGAGTTATATACAAGTTTTCTGAATTAATATGCCTCAAATATGTTGTGACATCAGTAAGATGTCTCCTATTATGCCCAAAAAGATTTTAAACACAAATTATGCCCCGAAAGGGCGTTTTGGTCATTTTAAAGGGGTATAAAAGAGTTTAATTGGTATCCTGAGTTACAGGTCTGAATAAATCAGTAAATATACTTATTTTAATGGGTTATAACAGTATGGTATCATATATATGTGAATTTTATTAATTATAACCATCCTATGCACCGAATGGGCATTTTGGTAATTTCACATAAGCCTAAAAGGTCAAAACTGGAAACCTGAGTTTCAAACTTTTGTTTACTGTTATAATATAGAAATTTACTAAATATATCAGTAGGTATCAACCCTTATACATATAAACTAGTTTTGATACATACTATGTCGTAAAAATGCCTAAAAAGACGATTTGGAGCCATTCCGGGTTTTGTATAGAAAGCTGATATTTTTATAATTCCAGAAGGCTCAAAATAATTTATTTAACATAATAAATTAGTAAAAAAAAGGTTTGAGGTCAAAAGGATTTATAAAACTCATTTTATAGCCCAAAAGGGCAAAGCCGGTAATAACCGAAATAAGCTTAAAACTCTAAGTTATGCTCAGCCTAAAAATAAATAAAAATCTCCAAAAATCCCAAAATATTATTTTACATCAGTAGGTAAAAAGTTTGATATAAAAATTTGGGTTTAGATAGGCTATATGCTAATTATGCCATTTATTTACTAAGAATGCTTCTAATTACGCTAATGAGCATAACTCTAAATCTAGACCTCCAACTGATATCAAATTTTGGGTACAAGTTTATAAATCAGTAACTAAGATATCTACTCTTTTACATTTTCAAAAATCTTATTTTTAAGTCATTTGGGCATAGTGGTCAACATATAGGCATTTAACGGAAACATGCATGTGAATCGGATGACTAGAGAATCAAGTTGTATAATCTCAGGGGGTTAAACTAACATGAAACCTAGTCCTAAATCAGCTCTAAGGCATTTCTAAAACATGCTTAAACGGGTCAGAACTGAAAGTCAAAGTAGAAGTCAAACTATGCGACTTTCAGTTCTAAACCAAGCCTAAACTAAAAATTGTCGAGTTGAACATGTTTGGACATGTTCTTACATTAATTACCAAGTTATATTAATGATCAAACAGGTTGTATGTATCCTATATTGCTAATTATGCATTAATATTGAATAAAGCGTTATGTTGACTTTTTAAAGTAAGCTTTGACTCGACAATTAACATAGTTAGAGTGAGAATCTGAAAATACCCTTTTAAGGGTTTTTTACCCACATAATTACCTACTTATAGGTACTTTTAATTCGAGATTTGACTGGATAATTATTGACTAATCTCGAAGTCAAACCTTAATTACGACGGTTTGACTTTTAGCTAAATAACTAAGCTAAAATGAATTTAGGAGGATTAGGAATACTTACAAGAGTCCTAAGTATGCTTATGAGGCCTAAGAAGAGTTGGTTGCTGTCCAGGAGCTCCAGAGAAGTCTTGTACAATTTTCCAAATGAGCAAGTCACAATGTTCACAACTTCTTCTTCTTATATAGTGAACTTCAATGCATAAGATCAAGCCAAGGAAGTCTACAAGTGTTGTGAGATGATACCAGGTGCCTCTATGTGGCTATATACTGCCTATGAAGCCCCTGATTTCGAAAACCATGCTAATAAGTCGGTGCAACCTGAAAGACAAGCAGCTGTCCAAAATCTGCTGCCAGCGACAGCCTTACGGACCGTAAGCAAAATGCCTTACGGTTCGTATCCACCCCTTGCGGACCGTAAGCTTATACGGATACGGTCCGTAACCGACCTTGGTCTGATGCGCCCAGGTATGCTCCTTGTGGACCGTAAGCTTAAAGCCATACGGTCCGTAACCGATGGCCAGAAGTCAAAAATTTTGTAAACATCCAAATTTGACCATGTAACTCTACAAGTCCGAATCTTGGGTCCTTTATTCAGTTGAGGGCCCCTATTTGCTCAGTCCTTGCATGCCTTGCATGCACTTACACCTCTTGGCACTTTGTGGCATATTTGAAGTGACGGAAATTTCAAGAATACATGTTTTGGGACATGTATTAACTCAAGATTAAATTCCTTGGTCAAGTCTTACAATTTCTATTTATTGTAGTAACATTTTAAGAATTCATTGTCCATATAAAAATGGAATTTTTATTTATTTAGAACGACCGGCTATATATCAGATGTTTATCAGAACGATTCGAGGATCTTGGGATTTATAACTTGGGTCGATTAGAGGTATTTTAATAACATGTCGCCCTTGGGCCGTTCAGAGGTATTTTAATAACACGACGCCCTTTTCAAATCCTACCATACATCCTTATTTTATCCGGGTTCCTGACACGTTTGTCCCACATGACATGTGTCTTTATTTTATTGGACATGAATTTTCGAGGTGTTACATTTACTCTTGTTATTTTCGATAATGTAATTATCTCTAATCAACTTTAAACTTTTACCATTGAGTATATAATGCTAAATGTAAAATCGAAAAACATTTTGGATGGTATCAATAATTTAAGGCATAATATAATTATATGTATAATATGCACTTATTAATAAAATAATACCAAACAAAATTACAAATATAAAATCATTGATTTTACTAACAATAACAAATTCTTAATCTTTTTTTAAAAATAATTCAAAAAATGTATAACTAAAAACATATGGCACTATTACAGTTAATTGATTTTTCATCATACAACCTCCTAACTATTCAATCATATTTTTTTCTATCTTATATTAACTAAATAAAACTAATAATATTAAATCTTACCCTACTTTAATTGTCGAATAAAATACTTCTATTTTTCTAATAAAATATTATCCTTAAATTTAAATTATTAATTTAAGATATTTTTAAATAACCAAATTATTTATCACCAGAACCAAACTTTGTATTTGTATATTATTTATTTTTACTTTCATTATTAAAAAATATATTATATCGATTTTATTACATAATTTTTAAACAAATTGTATATAACTTTCAATATTACTCTATATATAAAATTAGATTTATTATGGGTTTTTTTAAATATAATTTATATTTTATCACTCAGATGGCCGCTTATTTGCTTCTTGAATAACGTGTTTGATCATGTATCTTTTTTCTCAATAATCATCTTCACAATCACCATATCTATCACGTACCGAGTAAATCCATTGGTTTTTTTAATATAATTTTCTTATAATTTTGTATATAAATTATATTTCTTCAACCCGTGTAATACACGAGTGTTTTTAACGATATAACTTTTTTATTATTTGGTAAACAATATTACATTTGTTCAACCCGTATAATACACATGGTTTTAAATATATAACTTTTTAATTATTTGGTATATAAAATTACATTTATTCAACCCGTACAATACATATAGTTCTTATAGATATAACTTTTTATTATTTAATATATAAAATTACATTTATTCAAACCATGCAATAAAGAAGGTTTTTAAAGATATATTGTTTTATTATTTTGTATATAAAATTCACTTATTCAACCGATGTAATACACGGGGTTATAACCTAGTGTCAGTAAATATGGTGTCTTTTTACCATCAAGTGTCAGTAAAGGTTAAAATTTAGCTGACCTTTTTTTTTTAATTTTAAAAATAGCCAAAATTTTAAATTCTGCATTTTAGCCAGTGATTTTATATTAGCCTAAACTTTAGATGCGTATTATTTTAAGGGTTATTGGATTTTATCACTTTCAACTATTAGGTATTGGCCGCTGCCACTCTCAACTATCACTTTAACCTCCGCGACTCACAACTTAACACTTTGTGTGTTATGTCACTTCACATGTGAACATTTCTAAGTATTTGACTTATGCTATTGGTGATATTAGGTTAATATTTTGTGAATTACTAATGACTGAAGATGAATCTGCTCCTAAAAGATAAAAGAGGAGCCAAAAACCACTCAACCGAAATGACACAACAAACAAAGTGTTAAATTGGGAGTGGTGTAAGTCAAAGTGATGGTTAAGAGTGACAGTGACCAATACCCAATAGTTAAAAGTGATAAAATCCAATAACTCTTATTTTAATTTGTTTTAACCTATTTTACTTTTTAAGTGTTTCTGTGTTGCCTGAAATTTAGCTATTGCTTTTCAATCTTAGCAGTCGTGCTTGGTTGTTCTATTTTGATTGCATTTTTTAGATATGCATATTTTTACAAAGGCAAAATTCAATTATTAGTTTTAGTAAACTTTTGGATCAACTTATCATCTAAGAATTCTTCCATATATATATCATTTGTAGCAGTAATGGAAATTCTGTTACATTGACGTGTAGGATCACAAACATGGACTTGTCCATATAAAAAGTGTTATTATCTTAATATTAAAAAATCATATACAATTAATAAAAGAGTAAACTATGATTTTGGCCCCTGTGGTTATATCACTTTTACCTGATTAGCCTAAAATAGAATTTTTTAACATCTGTACCCTCAACGTCTCTGTAATTAACTATTTTTTCCATGCGTCTAACTCAACCCATAACACTGGTTAATTAAATGTCACATGCTCCTCACATGATGGGTAAATAAGTAATTGCACCTCCCCACTTTACTTCCTTAATAAACAAAACCCTTTCCTTTTTCATTATCACTTCATCTTCTTCACCTATTCCCTCTCAAACCCTAAGACAATGGTGATCTGCAGATGTGGGTTTCATGCCGTTGATGACTATACGTACAACAACCTTCTCTCTATATACACACAGATAGATCAATTTGTAGATACTCAAACCCTACACATTCCTCTGTTTCATATGCCAATTCATCACACACTGACACTGCCAATTCATCACACACACTGACATAGAGTCCTTAACCTCTTAATAGTGGCTGCGATTGATCCAAATCACAGCTTTCTCAAGGATGTTAAACGTATCGTAATCAAGGTGACTCTTAATTTCGCATTGATTATCGGTTTCATTATTTATGTTTTAAACTTTTAATCTCTGAATCGCATGTTGTGTGTTTTTCAAATTGCATCTATCAATTTGGTTAACAATTTTGGTGTTTGTGTGTATGTGTGTGAATTGAGAAGTCATGCAAGGGTTTTGACCGAGTTAATCAGAATTTGGGCGAGTTTATCAATGTGGATAATTTAATCTATTAGGTTATACTTATATTAATCAATGACCTTTTCTATGATAACTTTTTATTTTGATAATGCTAGCCTCATATAAACTTTTCTTCACCCGTATCTTCCTTTTAAATGTTGAGAATAGAGCCTTATCTCCACAAATATGGCGGGTTACACCCGTGTCAACGAACCATCCTTTTGGGTTTTCACCTATCACTTCGACTTCTTCAATCATAGCCGCTTCTTCGGTTATCATTGCAATCAGAGGCATACCATTCTCACCAACCATATGCGCACGTTTACGCTTAGGTTTCTTGCATTGGTTAGCATGGTGCCCCGTCTCGTTACAGTTGTAATAAGTACCTTGGAAAGGTACAGGCTTCTTTTTCACAGCCTCCTTTTTCGGTCCAAGGTTGTTAACCTTTTCTTTCCCTTTGTTGTCCTTCATACCACCTTTGCCCTTATTGCCCTTTGAGGATTCCACAATTTCCACCATGTTTGCTTTCGTCAAAGCTTGCAAAATGATGCACTTTTGGACCACCTTATTGTCCTCTTTGATAGGAACACGGACGACAAGTTCCTCGACCGTCATTTCCTTTCGCTTGTCCTCTTTAAATTCTACCCGCGAAGGAGGCAATTTCTCAATCATGGCTGCCACTTGAAAAGTCGCGCTAGGTACCATGCCCTCAATGTGGATGTCATGAAGTATAATTTGTAACTCTTGGACTTGGTTCATAACACTCTTGTTATCAACCATTTTGTAGTCCAAGAAACGGGCGACAACAAATTTCTAAGTTCCCGCATCCTCCTTTTTGTACCTTTTATCCAAAGACTCCCATAATTCTTTTGAAGTCTTGATATTGTAGTACAATACAGTGCATCCGAAAGGTCGTTTAGTACATAGCCTCGGCAAATGAAATCCGAATGCTTCCAAGCATCTACCGCGCATTGAGCTTGAGCATCGGTCTCCCCTTCCGCAGGTTGGGGAGCTGTTTCAATCAGGAACCTCACAAGGTTCATGGTGGTCAAGTAGAAGAACATCTCCTGTTGCCACCTTTTGAAGTGGAGACCCGAGAATTTCTCAGGTCGTTTAGCATGATTTGCCACTGTAGACGCTCCCATAGTGTTGGCAGGGTTCCGACAACAACATTTGTGTTGGTATTTTCAGTCGATATTCTCAAAAAAATTTAACAAAGCCAAGTTAATAAACTGTTTAGAAAATAAATATGCTAATTTATTGTTTTAAACAAAATAGATGAGTACAGAAAACCCAGCCGTGCAGCTTCTAAGTCCAACTTTGAAGACTACAACATAAGATTTTAGGACTCAAAGACAGAAAATGAGCAGAAGAAACAGAATCTGTTTTGACAAAGTTGCTGCTCTGAACCAAAACAGAAAAAAATAGTTTTTAAAACACAAACTATGTGAAGTCAAAACTGGTTCAAAATCGCAGCAGAATAGTTAATGATTCTACATGAACAGTGTTTTAAAAATTTGTTTTAAGATTGTAGGAATCCATTCGTATAAAATAAATAAAAGTTCTTTTATTAACTTGAATTACAGAAACGGAACAGAATAACGTTGTAAATTACAATACAGTTTCATCTAAAATACAATATAAACAAGAACGAAATTATAGAAAATAAAGAAGTTCTTTGCTCAGGATCGTGTTAGACACGGGTCCCTTAAAACAAATTTCGAGTCTCCCAGGAGAACTCGTTTGTTTTCAGGATACAACAAGCTAAGCAGTTGCACTTCCGGAATTGACGAAACCCGAAGGTGTACCTCGAAACAAGAAGAAGAGGAAGAAAGAGAATTTTGTGGAGAGAAAGTTGCATAAGCAGTTGAATTCGGTGTGTATTCTGCAGCAGGGTGGCCTCCAATTTATACTGTAGGTCTGGATGAAACAGAAAAACAAGTTAAATGAGAGAATTAAATTGCATTAAACGTCTTCAATGCACTTTAGTTCGTCATTTAATTCTCGGTTAAAACCGTTGAGTCGTCTGTTTCAAATGCTGAAATGAAACTGCTCAGTCATTAATAACTGGAAGCTTCTGCAAGCAACACTCATGAGCGCGTCAAAGCCCCACATTGCGCCCATCGCCCACGCCACGCGCGCGTGCGAGTGCGAGTGCTAGTTTGGGTCCGCACCTTTCGCGAGTACACTAGTGTGTACTTCCATGAAACAATAAGGATGAAGTGTTCTCACTTAAATACCCCTTTAAGTTTCATCTCTCCTCCTATGTGAGACAATGTGCGACTTTCCCAATTTTTCAGCATTCAATGTTTCAAACAGCAAACTTTGAGCATTGATATCTCATTCATCTTAACTCCGTTTTGGACGTGGTTTAGTTTGTTGCGAAGCTCTTCCAACATAGAACACAAACCCACAAATAAATATATAAAAACACCTCAGCTTCTTATATTTATTTCTAGTCCAAAATTAAGAAAAATGCATTTCCTATATTTGTGAAAATTGCTATTTTCACAAATTTCCAACAATTCTTAGGGTATACGTTGTCGAGTCAGTAAAGGTGGTCGACACCGATCGGTGACCAATGCCACATTTGTTTACCGTTCAACATTACCGATTTTGGGGGAGAAATCGGTGAAGGTTCACCGACTCGGTGAAGTGAGGGAAGGGGAGAGAGAGAGGGGTGTGTGGTGGGGTCCATGCCTTCTCAACCAATCGCATATTTTTCTTGTTTTTTTAAATAGTTTACCTAAACCCCATTAGGTAAACCACCGCCAACGTTTTTTAGCATTAGGTAAACAATTGACATGGCGCTATGTGATTGGGTGATTTGGGAGTTTACCTATTCAAAGTGTCTAACCACTCCCTACACCCTTACCAATCTTGTTTAAATCATACTTGTACAATATGAACAAATCCTCTGATATGCTTTTTATATACAAAACCAAGACACACATCGAGTCTACATTATCCTCTGAATATTATTTATACATAATCATATGTGACACATACTTGCATACACCCTAAATACCTAAAAGTATGCGTAGTTATAAGTTTCTTCACCAATTTATTTTGTGACGGTAATGTTCTATACTTTTTCTTGTCAATTAATCCTTATTCTAAGACTCTGTTTTGGAAATCACAATCATCTTGACTCATTGCAAATTGTTATTAAATTGAAAATAATTATCCAGGATGACTCTTTTTTTTTAAATGTAAACTTCATTAGAAAAACACCACCCCAGAAACCGGGGGGCACCAAAAACGCAAGAAAATTACATAATTACAAATTTACACCAGTTTTCCCACGATAGACTCTAAAACTTCGTTCTATTCTTAACCCAAAGAAACCCAAACGATTTCACCTCACTAATAACCTTCTCTATTCTAAAGGTGCAATTCCTGAACCTCGCTTCATTTCTCGCCTTCCAAAGACTCCAACACGCAATGATTATCACACCTTGGAATATAAGATTCTCCGGCTCCTTTAAACCACACGTCACATGAGACTCCAACATATCTTGAAAGGAAAACACAAAGAATTGCGGGACACGACACCACTTACTAATATAGTTCCACACAACATTGGCCGCAAGGCATCCCGTAAAAAGATGACTCACCTCGTCTTCTCCTTCGTTGCAAAAACCACAGGTTGAGTTCTGAATGTTAATATTTCTTCTCCATAATGCTTCAACCGTAGGAATCCTGTTAAGGACCGCACGCCAGGCGAATATGTTACACTTTGCGGGAATCCACTTACACCACTTGAAAGTCGATCCGAAACTCGACCCCCTACCCTTCAGAATAGATCTTTTGACAGCAGCAACGCTGAAATCCTCCACTCCTTCCCCAATCCAAATACATTAGTCCGAACTATCCGACACCACAACCGATTCCAGTAACCTGTGCAACTGCTGCAGATCCTCCGGTTCAGCTCCTTGGTCAGGAGGTCTCTTCCACTGCCAAAGAAAACTCTCCTGGCCCGAACCATTGGTTAATCTCTCGTTAATTCTGAATTTTTTATCAGATTTGATAAGAAATAAACTCGGGAACAGATCTTTCAGCGGCTCGATGGCAGCCCAAAGGTCCAGCCAGAAGGATATAGAATCTCCCCTACCCAGGACCCCCTTTAAGAAACTTCGCAACGGTAAGTCTCCAACCTTCAATCTAGCAATTCATTTTACGATTTTACTCCAGGGACTTCCCCAATTGTTTTTAGGCGGAAGGAAATCCCAATTACGAACCCCACTATGAATCGCTGCTACAACTTTCCTCCATAAACTTTTTTCATCAGTCTTGTACCGCCAACACCATTTAGAGAGAAGCGCCAAATTAACATCTTTAAGCTTACTTAAACCAAGGCCACCACAATCTTTTGGAGTGGAAACACTATCCCATGCCACCCAGTGAATTTTTTTTCCTCACTAGAACTCCCCCATAGAAACCTTCTTATCATACATTCTAGATCGTTAATTACTTTGCAAGGCGCCTTGTAGAGCGAAAAATAATATGAGGGAAGGCTTTCAAGCACAGACTTCATAAGCACTAACCTTCCCCCAATGGACAAAGATTCCGCCTTCCATTTCAATAATCTAGCTTGAAAAACATCATACACCGGTTTCCAGTTATTAACATTACTCATGTTAGCTCCAACCGTAATCCCCAAATAACGAAACGGAAGAATATCCGCTTTGCACCCGACACTAGCCGCCTTAACCTCCACATCCACTCCTTCCACCCCCACTCCATAAAGATTAGACTTGGACAAATTAATTTTCAAACCCGAACACATATGAAAAACCCGAAGAATTCTAACAACGTTTAAGACGTTCTCCGAGGACCAGTCCCCCAAAATAATGGCATCATCAACAAACAAAAGATGAGATATAATTGGACCATCATTCGGAGTAGACATACCTTTCAAGATACCTTCATCCTTTGCCTTGTCAAGCATAAGTGAAAGAGCTTCCATAACAATAAAAAAAGTGAACGAGGAAATCGGGTCACCTTGCCGCATCACTTTCTCACACTTGAACTCAAAGGTAGGAGATCCATTAACTAAGACCGAAGATCTAGCGGAATTTAGAATCCCCCAAATCCAACGACACCAAAGCTCTGGAAATCCCATTTGTTTCATAATATCTACAACAAACGAACAATTAACATTGTCATACGCTTTTTCAAAGTCGATCTTAAGCGGGAACGCCTTTCGCTTACTCTTCTTACACCAAGTAATCAATTCGTTCACAATAAGCGGCCCGTCAAGAATAAATTTATCCTTCAAAAACGCCGATTGAGTTTCAGATATAACATTTGAAATTACCATCTTTAACCGGTTGGCAAGGGTTTTGGAAATAACTTTGGTAATAATTCCAACTAGGTTGATTGGCCTATAGTTGTTGAGCTCCACCGGATCTTTAATTTTTGGAATAAGGGTAATGAAGGATGATCCACAACCCACATTAATTCTGCCATCTTTGTGGAAAAAATCGATCAAATTTTGAAGTCTTGCTCAAAAATATCCCAGTACTTCTTAATGAACTTCATGGAAAACCCGTCAGGCCCAGGGGCCCGGTCGTCTCCACAATAAAAAACAGCTTCCTTTATTTCCTTGCTGGTGAACCCCTCCACGAGAACTTCCTTATCTGTTGGGATTGAACCCTATCAGAGGAACAGATAATTAAAGCCAAAACTGGATCAGAGCAGTGGATCCAGAATAAGCAGATGTTTACATATAAGTTTCTCCCCTTGAAAGTGATAACAAAAACTAATGACCTCCTATCTGCTGATCTTGCAAAGTGCTGACCTACAACTGCTGCTCAAGTAAAAGATCTGATGGAAGGCTAAAGTCCTGCTGATTCAATCTACTGCTTTGAGTCAAGCACTGCTAATCCGGACAAGGGCTGCTGGGTTCACAGCAGTAGAAGGTTGCAGCAGCTGTTCTAAAGTCTGTTTTGTAATAGAATGTATTAGCAGTAGTTAACACAAGCAGTGTCTGTATAGATCAGAGGTTAGAGTTTGTTAGGAGGTTAGATGTCACTTTCATGGTGACATCAGCTAAGATGCTCAGTAGTTTGCAAGTGCCTATAAATAGTTCAGTACTTTGTACTGTTCTATTAGCTCTTTTGCATCATTCGTCTTCTTTGCACGAACAAACAACTGAGCTCTGGCTGAGGGGGAGTTTGCATTCATTCATCAATCATTGTAATCGTTGTTGAAATAAATTCAATCTTTCGGTTCATTGTGTAAAGATGTTTGATCAAAGTATTACTCTCGTTTGATTGTATGCAAAGTTTGTTTTCATCTTAATTCCGCTGCACACTCATCCACTTTCATCTTAATTTCAAACACAAAATACAATCAAAATCAAACTCAGATCCAACAATTGGTATCAGAGCAAGAACAGTCAAATTTGATTTAACGATCATTTTGACGTAAATAGTTCAACTTAAAACAGTTGATACTGATCGTTTGTTCGTCGTTGAAAAGCAGAGTAAGGATTAATCACCATTAAAGTTGATTTCTCAGTATCTGTAAAACAACAAGAATGACGTCACAATCTCAGGACGACAAAAACAACATCGGCTCGCTTTTTAAACCACCTATGCTAAAAAGAAATGAGTACAACATCTGGCAGAGGAGGATGGGTCACATCCTCGCTCAACAAAGCACAGGTTGTTGGAGGTCTGTCGTCTTTGGTCCCCATGTTCCTACAGTGCCAAGCGCTGAAGATGCTAAAGCATTTGTTCCAAAACCTATTGAAAATTATACCAAAACCGATTTTCAAAGGATTGAACTAGATGCTAAAGCATTAAGCATCATAGCATCAGCGCTGCCCAATGAAATATATGCTGGACTGTTACATTGTAACAGTGCCAAAGATTTGTGGGACGCGCTTAAGGAACAGTTTGGGGGTACCAAAGAAGTCATAGAAAACAATAGGGAAATCCTGAACCAACAGTATGAAACATTTTGTCATGTTAAAGGTGAATCACTGACGCAACAATTTGAGCGTTTCAGTTGTCTCATCAGTGAACTGAGGCTTGTTAAAACCACTTTTACAAACTCAACTCAAAATAGTAGGTTCCTCAGGTCACTGCCAGAAAAATGGGACACCATAGCTTTTGTCACCCGAAATTCACCTGAGTTCAAGGATCTGACCTTGACCCAACTCCATGGTCGACTCCTGACCTACGAAAGGGAGTTGAACCAGAAAAGGAAGTTACAAGAGTCAGGAAAAACCGTTGATGATTATACATTCGGCAACACTGCTCTTTTGGGTCAAG
Organism: Helianthus annuus; assembly: GCF_002127325.2. Classification (NCBI taxonomy): domain Eukaryota; kingdom Viridiplantae; phylum Streptophyta; class Magnoliopsida; order Asterales; family Asteraceae; genus Helianthus; species Helianthus annuus. Next base: position 137,047,994 of record NC_035442.2, read on the forward strand.
AAGAATCTGGGAGTAGTGGTAAGGATCAGGGTTATGATCACTTCATTGATATAACTGCTGGTGCAAATTTTAACAACCCTGATCCTCACTCTACAAGTTATGCATTCACTGCAAACGAAAACCAGATGTCAGACAATCTAAGCTTTGAACTCAATGATCTACAGCATTTTGACCCCACTGATTTAGAGGAAATGGACATCCTGCATCAACTGGCCTTGCTAAGTGTTAGAACTAGCAAATTTTATAAAAGAACAGGGCGAAAATTCCCAGGGTTACATGGGAATCTAAGGGTTGGGTTGGATAAATCGAAAATCAAGTGCTACAAGTGTAATAGGTTAGGACACTTTGCTAGGGAATGTAGGAGTCAAACTGCTGGCCCCATAATCACTCATCCTAGTTCAAACCCTAGACCTCAAAATCAAAACACTGTGCACTATGCCCAATATGCCCCAGCAGCTCAAGTGAACACTGCTCACTATGCTGTTGCCCCTGTGCCAGTACATTATGTCCAAACAGCTGCTCCACAGATCCAATATGTTCAAACCCCTGTCCCTCAGGCACAAGTGCAACCTGCACCTCAAACCACTGCTCCAGCAGCAGTACAACCAGATCAACAAAGCTTTTTCACTCAAGGGTTTGTTGACTGGACCGGTATGCCTGAAGACCTTAGTGATGAAAATTTTGCACTCTATGCTTCCAATGTTTCTTCTCATGATGAATTTTGTTTGATGGCATTAGAGTCAATACAGGAGGGTGTTGAATCTGAAGAGGAACAGCTGGTTTCTGAAACAGTGGATGAGGTGATTGAAGCAGTGGTTACTGCTGTGGCTAATGAAGTACTGTTGGGAGAAAGTTCAGGCACCCTGATTGAACCACTGACAGATCCATGGTCAGAAGAAGAAAAGGCAGGTGAGAAAGAAGAGAGAGCCGAAGATGAGGAAAATCCTCAATGTGATTGTGCAATGATGGCTGCTGCCAAGGTATCACCTCAAGTTCTTGAAAAACTGTTTCTGACAACTGCATTATTGCTTTTGCTAACATCAAAGAGGTGAATGAAAACCTTCGTGATAAAATCTTATCTGATGAAGTCAAATTTGAAAGATCTCTAAAAGAACTTAAAAACAAATTGGCTGAAAGAGAGAAAGAGATTAGCAGCATGAAAGAAAAGCAAAGCATAACCAAAACCCAACTCCAAACCTTGGTAGAAAAATACCAAGGTTGCAAAAAGGAGTTAGAATCCACCCAGATCACATGTGAGAGATGGGTGGAATCATGCAAAGGGTATGAGGTTATGCTTGAGAAACAGATAAAAAGCAATGTGAAATTTGGGGTTGGCTATAGAAAACATGATGATGAAAACATTGCTTTTGGAAAATCTGTCTCAACCACTGATGGGACTGCTGAGTTCATTCCCACAAACAAGAATGGCCAAGAAGTGAAGATCACTGACAAACTTGGTAACAAAATCACACTTGACAGACCAATGGGCCCCTCTGTTTTTGAGGAGATTGAAAATCATCACTTTAAACCAAAATGGTCTGATGAGTGTGATATTCTTGAGAATTTCAAGCCAATGGACTTTACATCAACTGATGGTGTTAAAGCTCCAAAAGCTAAAGTCATTCCTCTCAAGGACATCCCAGCAGTGGTTAAAACCTCTGCTGCAAAGGAGTCTGAAAAGAGAAAGAAGAAAGAAAAAATTGATAACTTGTTTTGTGAATTCTGTGAGAAAAGGAATCATCTAACAAAAGACTGCTTCCACTTAAAAGCTTATGATTTAACCAAAACAAGTGTCATTACTTCTGCTGAAAGTTGTAGTGTTTGTAGTAAAACAAACCATAAAACTCAAGCATGTGTGTATCTCAAAAACTTTGATGAGAAGAAGAATGAGTACATTGCTAAAACATCCTTGAGTTCATCAGCATCATCACCATCTATCAAATTCACCAAGAAACAACCACTGTTTGTGCCAGTTCAAACAGCTGTCACAAAACAGCTGAACCAAACATCTGTCAAAAGAGATGTTCAGGTTACTGATGCACCTCCTGCCAATCAGTTCAGAAAAGGCAAGGAAAAACAGTCTTACCAAAGGATACCACACGTTTATGAGGTCTACAAAAAGCCCTCTAAACCCAGAGTGAATAGGCATCCTTTTGGTTATCAGCAGGTGATTGGTCAAGACCCCCAACAGTGGTTAGCAAGAAACAGTACTAAAACTGTCCAAACCCCTGACTTAACCACTGTCCATCACGCTGCATCCATACCAGACACTGTTGAGACTCCATCCAAAGCCTTGGTGGCTTTGGAGTCCTTAATGAACTAATCCTTTTACTTCATGTGCACGGAGCTTCTGCATGCTTTGATAGTCTTTGGTATGTAGATAGTGGAGGCTCCAGGCACATGACAGGATGTAAAGCCCTCCTCAAAGACTTTAAGATCCATGGAGGGGTGATATATCCTTTGGGAATAATAGTAAAGGGAAAGTTCTGGGGTCTGGTACAGTGCAATCTGGAAATGTAAAATTTGAAAATGTCAATCTAATAGACAATCTGAAATTCAACCTTCTGAGTGTGTATCTCAAATGAGTGACAAAGGGTTTGGGTCATTCTTCACAAAAGATTGTTGTAGGATTGTTGGACCAGACATGGTCAAAAAGATTGAAGCAATAATCAAAACTGGTCAAACTAAACTTGTTGCTCAAAGAAGTGGCAATGTTTATGTTGTTGATATGTCAGAAGAGTGTCCCAGAGCTGATGCCTGTCTGTTCTCAGCTGCCTCTAACAAAGAGACAGAACTTTGGCACAGTAGACTGGGGCACACAAATCTTAAGACAATCACAGAAATTTCAAAAAATGGTTTGGTGAGAGGCCTACCACAAAAATTGTTTTCTTGTTCTGAACATTGCATTTCCTGTTTAAAAGGAAAACAGCATAAAAGTTCTTATAAGTCCATTGAAGAGGCCCAAACAACCCAGTGTTTGCAAATGCTGCACATGGATTTGTTAGGCCCAGTTCAAGTCATAAGCCTTAAAAGGAAAAGATATTGTTTGGTTATTGTTAATGACTTTTCTAAGTTTACATGGACTTTCTTTTTACACACTAAAGATGAGACTGCGGGCATTTTGCAAGACTTTGTGACACAGGTTGAAAAGCAATTTGACCTTCCAGTCAAAAGCTTCAGGAGTGACAATGGCACAGAATTTAAAAATAAGGAGTTGGATGCCTTTTGTGTGAAGAAAGGGATTGTAAGGCAGTACAGCATCCCTAGAACACCAGAGCAAAATGGGGTTGTTGAAAGAAAAAACAGAACTCTGATTGAGGCTGCCAGAACTATACTTGTAGATTCAGGTTTGCCATTAACTTTCTGGGCAGAGGCAGTAAACACTGCTTGCTATGTCCAGAACAGAGTTTTAATAAACCCCAGGCACAAAAAGACTGCTTATGAAATTCTGTATAAAATCAAACCACTGATCTCATACTTCAAGGTATTTGGCTGTCCATGCTTTATTTTGAACTTAAAAGATTCCATTTCAAAATTTGCAGCCAAAATTGATTGTGGTTATCATCTGGGATACTCAGCCACTGCCAAGGCCTACAAAGTGTTCAATTCACGGACCAAGGCAGTGGAAGAGACTTTGAATGTAAAGTTTAATGAACTTTCTTCAATGAAAATCCCAGCAAATCCTGCTGATCTGTTTGATCTTGAAAAGTTTACTTTTGAAAATACTGCTGTCAAGACTAACAGTGCAGGTCCAACAGAGGATACAACAACAGACTATGGGTATGAAATCATCATCCCTCAAAGGTCTGCCACAAAGGGAAAAGCATCAGTTGTTCAAAACATCTGTCAAAGCTCAACCACTGCTACATCAACAGTTGTTGACCAAAGTAGCCCATTCACCACTGCTTCCACATCCTCAAACACTGCTGACAAAAGTCCTCAAACAGTGGATAAAAGTCAGCAGTTGTCCACTTCATTACCTCCTATTCCACCACCTTTTGAAGCCACTGATGGGTTATCAAAGTCACCAGCAGTGGTTAGCTCAGATGATACACATTTGCAGCCTTCACCAACAAATGCCATCATACCATACCAAGGAGATTTAATCTTCTTGAGATCTCATCCACCTGATCAAATCATTGGCAACATCAATGAAGGGGTGCTCACAAGAAGCCAAACCCAAAACATTTGTCTTATTGCTGGTTTTATATCACTCCATCAGCCAATCAAGTACCAAGAGGCACTAAAAGACAACAGCTGGGTAGAAGCCATGCAAGAGGAGCTCCAACAGTTTAAAAGACAACAAGTATGGGAGCTTGTACCACTGCCAGAAGAGGTTAGTCCCATTGGCACAAAGTGGGTCTTCAAGAACAAAACAGATGAAAGGGGCATTGTTGTCAAGAACAAAGCCATGCTTGTGGTTCAAGGTTACAGACAAGAAGAGGGGATTGATTATGATGAAACATTCGCCCCTGTTGCAAGATTAGAAGCTATTAGACTGTTCCTGGCCTTTGCTGTCAACCACAACATGAAGGTGTTTCAGATGGATATCAAAAGTGCTTTCCTCTATGGTACATTGCATGAAGAGGTATATGTGTGTCAACCTCCAGGTTTTGAGGATCCATTTTATCCTGATCATGTCTACAGGCTAAACAAAGCCTTGTATGGCCTGAAACAAGCACCAAGGGCCTGGTATGAAACTCTTTCCAACTTTCTACTCTCAAATGGTTTCAAAAGAGGTACCATTGATAAAACACCGTTTCTTAAATGGAGAGGGAAAGATTTAATGATTGTCCAAATTTATGTGGATGACATTATTTTTGGAAGCACATGTACCAAAATGTGTGAAGAGTTTAGAGAGCTCATGACAGCTGAGTTTGAAATGAGTGCAATGGGTGAGCTACAATGCTTTCTTGGTCTCCAAGTACAACAATTGCAAAATGGAACTTTCATTCATCAAAGCAAATATGCTAAAGAACTTTTAACCAAATTTGATATGAATGATTGTAAACCATGCAGCACACCCATGGCAACAAATAAGCTGGTCATGTCTAATGAAAAGGATGAGCTGATTGACCAAACACTTTATAGAAGCATGATTGGGTCTTTATTGTACCTAACTGCATCTAGACCAGACATCATGTTTGCAACATGTGTCTGTGCAAGAAGTCAATCAGCTCCCAGAAAATCAAATCTCATTGCTGTAAAAAGGATTCTCAGATACATAAAAGGTGCTCCCACACTTGGTATCTGGTATCCAGCTAATGGGAATATCAAGCTTTCAGGTTTTTCAGACAATGACTATGCTGTATGTCACACCACAAGGAAGTCCACTTCAGGAGGGTGCCAGTTTCTAGGTGATTGCTTAGTTTCTTGGCAAAGCAAAAAGCAAGCAGCAGTTTCAACATCCACTGCTGAGGCTGAATACATTGTTGCTGCAAGCTGTACAGCCCAACTCCTGTGGCTTCAAAATCAGTTACTGGATTTTGGTATCACTGCCTTAAAAACACCACTCATGTTGGACAGCCAGGCAGCAGAAAATATCATAAAAAATCCAGTTTCCCACTCTACCACAAAGCACATCGACATCAGACATCACTTTGTGAGGGATTGCTATGAAAAAGGTTTGATTTCTCTGCATCATGTCCCAACTAAAGACCAGCTGGCAGATGTGCTCACAAAAGCACTTGATATAGCCACTTTTGAAAGTCTGGTCTCTAGGATTGGGATGCTAAACATGGAATAACAAGCAACATCTTGTTTTTATATGAATAAAAGCAACAAAATGTTTTCAGAAAATCAAAAATCCATCCTTGAAAATAGCTAAAAATGAAAATTTCATTAAAATCCTTAAAAGTCTGCCATAACCACTGATTGTTCAAAAGTCTGCTCTACTTCAAAAAGCCAGCCCACTGCTGAAAGGCAACCTCTGTTCTCTCATTTCTTGATAACCTCTGTTGTACAAAAGCAGTGTCTTATCCACTGATATGCTATCCACTGATAGTGAAAATCATCCACTGCTTCCTTACCACTGCCTTCATCAGTTGCTTTCATCAAAGTACTGTCCTTCATTTTTCACCAGGGGTTGTCACGTGGGCAATACATAGCAGTCAGACCTTTTGTAACGGCTGCCACGTCAGCGTTCACTTTCTTCCCCATAAAATCCCCCACTCACCATCAAAACAGGGTTTTACTGTCGAATTGAATTCTTAAAAATTCTCTTCTCAAAGCAGTTTTTCTTCTCATTTCTCACAAATTTCTTCGATCATTCGTTTCAAAAATGACAAAATCGAAGCCATCTGCAAAACCCTCATCCAAATCATCATCGAAAACAGCCTCTCAAAAGGCAACTTCCACTGAAATTCCATTCAAATCATCTCACAATCTCCTGGGTCTTCTCACAAAACCAGGAACCACCAATGTTTTAGATTCCATTATTGCCATCATGGCAAAATCAAAGTACAAAACTTTGTTCACTGCCGATGCACCAATCTATTTGGCGACCCAAAGGGAGTTTTGGAAGAATGCAACCCTTGAAAAACAAGGAGACATTGCAACCACCATACACTCTTCTATAAAGGGTAAAAAGGTCCAAAACACGCCACAATCCATCTCCGAAGTCTTTCAACTCGATGATCAGGCAGGTAAAACTTCCTTCACTAAAAACGAGTTGCATATTGACTTCATTGAACGAGGGTATGAAGCCACAATGATGAAGAAACTTACCTTAGAAAAAGGTTATTTTCCTCCTGCAACCAGATTCCTATTTCATACCCTCCTACTATGTGTTTCAAACAAAACCACTTCTTTTAATGAGATCCCTATAAAGATTCAAAATCTGAGATATGCAATTCTTCAAGAAGAAAATTTTAACTATTCTCGGGAAATCTTTAAAGATTTGGTTAATAATGTTGAAACCAAATCATTCTTACTGTTTCCAAGGTTTTTAAGTTACTATTTTGAAAAGAAATTCAGTAAGGATGATTTAGCTTTAATAAACCAAGGTGAGATAACTGTAATAAACTGCCTAACATCTGAAACTTTTTCACGAATGTTAGCACCTTGCAAAACACAAGCAGGGGTGCCTGAGCAGAATTTAGCAGCTACCACTGCTCCTCAGGTATCTGCTGCTGAGCCTACTGCTCTAGGTGATCAAAGCAGCAGACCAACTGTTTTGAAACCCACACCTACCAATCCCAAAAAGCAAAACAAAAAGAAAAATCCAAAACCCCCCAAACCAATCAAAACGGCATCTCTGGAGGATGAGATACTAGAGTTAATGCCTGTGACAACACAAATGTCACAAGAAACCACTGCTGCTCCTTCCTCACAGCAGTTGGTACAAATATCTCAACCCATAACCATAACTCCTCCTGCTTCTTCACAAAAAGAACAGGTTGTACACAAAGGGCCACCACATTATGATGCTCTGGATACACTCGTTTCCATCATCCACAGCTCAATGCCCGGGGCAAATCCTTTTTCTACACCCACCATCACATCCACAATTCCACCAAAAACACAGCTACTGTTGGACGCAATCGATTTGAACCAGGCATTACCCAGTCCTTCTCAATCACCTGTTAATGAGAATATACCTCAACAATTGACTGAGCCTGATGTATCATTCTTTGCTAACCCACCAACACAACCTGAGGAGGTTAAACCCCTTGAGTTACAAGTAACTCTTGGTGGTAATCCAAGTGAAGCAGCCACTACAACTGTTGAACCCACTGGTTTACAGTTGGACAGTGGTTACATCAATAAGACTTCCTTGGAGGCAATTCCTTTTATAGCACCTCTGTCAACCACCAGTGGACTTATTTATCCTACTGGCAACATCAAAAGGTTGTCAAGTGTTGAAGGAAGAAGACCCCAGTACCAAGAAAAAGGGGCATCAGTGGTTAATGTTTCGAGTAAACTCCCTACTTCAACCACTGATAAAACCACTGTTAGTGGGAAATCAGATGATCCCATTAAGTTGGGTGATGGTTTAAAGTACCAGAAATTGACGGCTCGTGTTGAAAAACTTGATAACTCTGTTGCAGAACTCAAAGATATGCTACAACAGTTGTTACAAGTACAAAAGGTACAATCCACTGCTGTTCCATCTCCAGTGTCACGACCCCCGACCCACCCTGGACGGAATCGGGTGCCGCGAGCAACCAAGCGGTACCGGTGGTTATTTTTGAAAACATTACAGCGGAAATTTCATCAGGACCGTGAGTTAGGAAAAATATCAGAGTTTAGAAACACCGGATTTTATTTAAATAGATGGAATAAATTCCATTTTTACAAAGGTAGCTTTTAATAAAAACAATATTTCTTAATTTGATTTAATTAATACAATAAGCCACTTCTTGAAGTCTTTCAGTGCCGGATCCAATTCTTACTCCAATCTACTGTAATTACCTGAAACACGTTTTAAAAAGGTTTTGTCAGGGGGAAAAACTGAGTGAGTTCATTCAGGTTTTATAAAAATATATTTGTTATAATTCACAGTATTAAGAGCGATTACAATGTTTCTACATGTCAAACAACTACCCACAGTATTTGTCACTCGACTCGTTTCGGTGACTGTGGTCATATCACTATTGGGTCCGTTCACCCACAAGTGACGTCAATCACTATTAGGTCCGTTCACCTAAAAGTGACGTATCATGATTTAGGTACGCCCACCTAAACTGATAAACACTAGTAATGTGCACAATACCCCACATACCGGCTGTAATTGAAGACTACAAAGACTTAATCCCTGTAATTATAACTTTTGAAAATAATTTGGAGTATTGTAAAACAGTTGATAAAAAGAGAATGACTCACTTTATAAGCATGCAAGATTGAGTTAACAAGCTTCTTGATTCTACTTCTTCCGATAATTAAGCATGCACTTTATTATTCTGGATCTTCTGATGATTTAGTAGTTTGTTTGATTGTAAGTGTATAGTTGGGAGTATTCTTGGTAGTTAATCACATAGTTTAACAGAATGGAATACGTATTTGTGTAAAACCCAAATCAAACCTTAACGGTAGTCACGAGATTCGAACCTTAACGAATTTCACAAAGTATAGTCTTATTCAGACAGTAATTTGGTATCCATTTAATGAACTCACAAAGTATAGTACTTTGGATTCCGTTTAACGAAATTCACAAAGCACAGCACTTCGGCATTCGTTAGATGGTTCCTGAATCGATCGGACAGGATATCGCTTTGGTGATTATTGGTTAGAACACCAACGTATAGAGAGAAGAAGAAAAGAAATGAGCAGCGAAGAATGAAATCCTAGGTTCCTATTTATAGCAAGCAAGCAAGCACCTCAACAAATCTTCTGATCGATGTGGGATACAATTGACATGCCTACCTACCTGCTTGACATGCTAGCTAGCTTGCTTATATATATTAATTCAGTTGCTTCACTCGTTTTTCTCTTATAACTTTTAAAATATGACGTTTTATAAAACGACGAATATGTCTTTAGAACGAGCATATTTTTATCTATGTTTTAACCTAAGTTTCATTAAAAACGGAGTAAGGTCAAAAAAATAATATATTTAATTATTAATATTAAACGTTCTCATACGACCCCATATATATCTATTTTTAATAAATCTTAGTTAGCTTAATTAATCTTGTTAGCTTAATTAATATTGATTAACTGATTAATTAATCATACTAAACTTAATTAACAAATTAATTAATCTACTCAGCTAACTTAACTGCTAAGTTTATTTAACTTATTAAGTTTACTTAGCTATTAAGTACTCTAGCAGCTCCTTGCTTACGAGTTCTAATTTCTAGATACAATGGAACGCGTATTAGTGTACTAACTCAATTCAACTTTAACGACAATCATGAGATAAAACCCTCACAACGATTTATAAGTGCAATACTTAACAATTCAGTGGATTTACAACAAATGACAGAGTATAGCCCGAGTTCGAACAGCTCTCAAACATTCAAGTCGAAATCACGATGAATAACAAAGTATAACTCAATTTGAGCAGCACTCAAACAATTGTTGGATAGTTATAATTGATCGGACGTTGAATCGTAATAGCGATCGAGTTATTACCCTGTTTCGCGACGTCAATTAGTGATCCGTGTGTGTTAATTGTGGTAAATAGAGCTTATCTCAGTGTGTATAACGACTTTGTTCGTTGTTTCAGAGCCAGAAATCAAGTGCCAATGTCTGCTATTTATACACGAAATTTGGACATGCTTACGGATCGTAAGACTATTTCCTTACGGTCCGTAAGGGATACCTATTTACTATAGGGTAGCCACGTTCGGGACTAGCCTAGCTGAGTTGACAAAATTCTCAAATTAAAATTTAACAACGAGTTATTTAGATAATCGTTAACTAGGGTTTACCCCCCTTGAGTTTTAGGGGCCCTGATCCTGATTTTGATTGTTCTGGAAATTTTAGGGTTTATGCAGAATCACTTGGGTGTCTCAATTAGGGTTTCCTTATTGGATAATTATCATACTAAATATTAATTTAGTGAGAGTTGTTACATCCTCCCCACCTTAATAAAAATCTCGCCCTCGAGATTTGGACTATGATATTTTCTTGGGGTTATGTTTCTTCTTTTAATCAAGAGAAACAGTGTATCGTGAAATGGAATCAAAAGATATTTTGAGGGGTATGAAAAATAAAAATGGTTTATAGAAACAATTGGATTCAATATCCGAAATGAACTTACTTTGATCAATTGAGGGAGATTCTGAATTGATAAATATCTATTTGTGAATGGAAGTATGGAAAATGTTTTGTTAATGATTATACGAAAATCAATATCGTTTACTTAAATGGTACTGGACAATAGAGTTTAGTGTATCGTAATCTGAGTACATAATTGTACCAAGAATATGACAAATCAAACGAATGACGTATGAATAGGGTTTATTATTAGCACAGGCTACAAATGTATATGGATACTACAAGGTATTGTTATGATTGAAAGAACTTTACCGTTTTCGAAATTAACTGAGAGTTTCAAGGAAGCGAGTCTAGATATTTCAAAAGATGAGACATTCCGATGAAATGATATAATTTCCAAGGTGATTGTGTTCAAGCCAAAAGATATATGATCAATATATTTTTTAAAATGAATGTGAAGAACTTTTTGGAATTAATAAAATTCTTTGTCAGAAGAAAACTTACTTGATTGGTACCTAAGGAAGACTTAAGATTGACAGGTTCAGAATGAAATGAGAACATGAAAATAATTTGTCAAATATTGAATTATGATATGAGAAAATCAATGTACTGAGATGGGTGATTTGTAAGAATATACGAAAAGACAATAAAGTTAGTGTATTTTTGTCTTATACATAATTGTATTCAGATGATTTTAATCAAATGTTTGATTAAAGATAGGTGATATTTTGATTTATTAAATACCTTTTCCTTTTATGTTATCATAAAGTAGAATAATAAATAAATATAGATAGGTTTAAAATATCAAAACCCATGGTAATTTTGACAAAATAATGATATATGTTTTATAAATAGGTTTACCCAATATCCTAGAACTCACGATTATCATTTTTAAAATCAAGTATGTTTAACTATAAGATTTTATAATAGGGTATTTTAAATCATAAAAGTAAAATAATAAATGTTTATTTTAATATCAAGCATAATAACATTTGATATTTTAATATATATATATATATATATATATATAAAATAAAAGAATATTTCTATAAGTATTTAATAGTTGTGAAATATTAATTAAGATGAACATTTGTTTATAATATGTCTTGTTCATAAATACTTAGACAATTATTTAGATAATTTTATTCGTTCCTTTAATTGTTTTATGAAAATATGTCTTCTTTTTACAGTACAAAGTATATATATTTCTATATATAATATAAAAAATATTTTTATATATAATTGAAATTTAATAAATAAGTATGATGACTTAATTTATATACATTAAATAGTTATTATCATGGTTGGATATTGGTTAGTGCTGCCTTGTTTAAGCATGGGTGATCAGTCCATGCCTAACTAAGGCTAGGCTATCCAATATGTGTTCCTGATAATAACCCTAATACCTAAAATAATATTAATACTACAATTATTAATATATTATTACCAAAAATAAATAACAATAACTAGTCATAAACTTAAACGAGAGTATTCCTTAAACATAATATAAATTCTTCACCTAATGTTTTAACAAGAATTTTTAAATATAGGAATACTATATTGTAAATAAGTTAATTACTTATGTAAGTTTCCATATATAATCAGTATAATGTTTTTCGATCGAAGATGATAAAGCAATAATTATCATGAAAGGCTCGATTAATGCTGTAAGAACTATTAAGAGATATACTGAAATATGAAATAAATTTGTATATCATTATCTTAGCACATGATTGTGTTAAGATCGCTTGTATAGAATAAATCAACAAAGCAGATTCAATATAAATAAATAAATAAATAAATAAATCTGAGATTAGCGCAAGCTTCAGATTTTGTGAAAACGTCACCACAAGGTGATCGTGATCAAAGAAATGAAGTCGAATACCAAACAAGCATGTTATGGTTCAAAGGAATCAAAGTGCTTGTTGGAATTGTGATGGCCTAAAATATCATATGGGACTTTGAATTGAATACGTATTGCGAGCAAATTTACTTGGTTTGAATAAAACGAGTTTTAATAAGGAAGTTCGGATATGATCACAACAGAAATCATGTATACCCTTCAAAAGAAAATCGAGTTTTTCAAGAAATTCATTGATTCGATATTAAAGAGTAATCGCTATGTAAAAACGCGGTTTATAATGAAAAGATCAAGTATAGCGAAATGATATTTGAACTTTTGATAAAACAACAAATTGGAATGATGCCCTCCTATGGTCTTCATAATTTAAATGAACCACATGCGCAACAAACAGTAGCGTGTGGATTTATCAAGAAATGAAATGGATCAATATTTGCTATTATGAAAGAAATCTTTATGGTATGATGACCATTAAAAGAAGTAGAAACACGAAAGTCAACTTATTTATAGGCAGAAGTCAGAATTGCAACGAAGGAAATATAAGAACTTTATCTGGAATTTCGTGTGATAACCGTTGTTAAGTGACATTACCAAGGAATGTCGAATGAAATGAAATGAAATAGGGGATTTGCAAAGGTAGATGACTTCTTTTGTAATGCCAATAATTATGACTATAATTAGACTGTGCATCGATGGTTGTGAAATATTGTTCCAACGTACCTCAGCGATATTTTGATCGTTTGTAAGATCATGTGGCAAAGTGCCGCTTTTTGATTAGGAGTTCTTTTACTGACGGAATTAGTATTGGTATCATCGTGCCCAAATTTATATTTTTCAAAGGTCTTGCTTTGGAAGTTGTGTGTGATAAACTTTGATGTCTGTGGACGTAAAATTTTAAGTTCGTGTGTTTTCTTTGTCCATTAGCACAATTTTACATGTTTCTTACTTGCGGTAATAATTTATGGTAACGCATTGGAAATTCTTATACTTTTGATGGTGTCCCAACTTAATGGATTTTCAGTATTATTTTTTCGTACGAGTTACGAGGTAGATGATCAAACGAAAGAATGTTTGACATCGAAATTATAGATATATGCAAGAGATTCCTGATAAAGAAATCTAGATTTTATTATTGACACATATGCTTGTGCTTTATTCTTGTTTGACTTTTGGAATTCCTTATAGATATACATATCTATATATTTATATATTTCACATGCTGTAATATACATACCTTTCATAAGGTTAAATGTATATAATAGATTCATATTTCCAAAATAAGTCAGATATTAGCTCATGATACTATTTAGGGAAATCTTGTCACTTGTTTGACATACTATGTACCCCGTCTTATCCGGTTCGCGCCGGAGAGGTAATCTCAGTATATCCGGACAAGCTGGAGAGTCTGCTACTCTATACCCAGTTTTGTCGGAGAAAATTTTCTATTTCCCATAAATAATATTTTTTTCAAGATTTTAAAGTGCCTCTTTTATTAGGGCTTTTATCCAGAATCAAGGAAATTTGTATTTCCATAACATATCTTTATTCTAAACCAAGTAATATCAATAGACAAAAATAGCAATTAAATGCTACTGCCTGCTAATCATCATTCTTTATGGAATACCAATATCCATTACATTATACTTATTTATACTTATATAAGTAATTTTATCTTGAAGCTTATATTAAGGAAAAATTCTTAAGTTCAAGTCTAAATATCATTCGGAGTGCTATCAGATAATATTAAGTTTCTAACTTTCCATTTAAACTTAGGTATTATTATAACACCTAATCGCTATAAACAAGTGGCTTAGCTTATACGAAGGCATCTTTTCTTATGTTTAAGTCTAAATATTACTAAGTGTGCTACCAGTTAATAGCAATTTCCTAACTCTTTTATTTAAGCTTAAGTATTATTATCACAACACTTATAGGCTTAAAGCAGTGGCTCTGATACCACCTTTACTGTCACGACCCCCGACCCACCCTGGACGGAATCGGGTGCCGCGAGCAACCAAGCGGTACCGGTGGTTATTTTTGAAAACATTACAGCGGAAATTTCATCAGGACCGTGAGTTAGGAAAAATATCAGAGTTTAGAAACACCGGATTTTATTTAAATAGATGGAATAAATTCCATTTTTACAAAGGTAGCTTTTAATAAAAACAATATTTCTTAATTTGATTTAATTAATACAATAAGCCACTTCTTGAAGTCTTTCAGTGCCGGATCCAATTCTTACTCCAATCTACTGTAATTAGCTGAAACACGTTTTAAAAAGATTTTGTCAGCGGGAAATACTGAGTGAGTTCATTCAGGTTTTATAAAAATATATTTGTGATAATTCACAGTATTAAGAGCGATTACAATGTTTCTACATGTCAAACAACTACCCACAGTATTTGTCACTCGACTCGTTTCGGTGATTGTGGTCATATCACTGTTGGGTCCGTTCACCCACAAGTGACGTCAATCACTATTAGGTCCGTTCACCTAAAGGTGACGTATCATGATTTAGGTACGCCCACCTAAACTGATAAACACTAGTAATGTGCACAATACCCCACATACCGGCTGTAATTGAAGACTACAAAGACTTAATCCCTGTAATTATAACTTTGGAAAATAATTTGGAGTGTTGTAAAACAGTTGAAAAAAAGAGAATGACTCACTTTATAAGCATGCAAGATTGAGTTAACAAGCTTCTTGATTCTACTTCTTCCGATAATTAAGCATGCACTTTATTATTCTGGATCTTCTGATGATTTAGTAGTTTGTTTGATTGTAAGTGTGTAGTTGGGAGTATTCTTGGTAGTTAAACACATAGTTTAACAGAATGGAATACGTATTTGTGTAAAACCCAAATCAAACCTTAACGGCAGTCACGAGATTCGAACCTTAACGAATTTCACAAAGTATAGTCTTATTCAGACAGTACTTTGGTATCCATTTAATGAACTCACAAAGTATAGTACTTTGGATTCCGTTTAACGAAATTCACAAAGCACAGCACTTCGGCATTCGTTAGACGGTTCCTGAATCGATCGGACAGGACATCGCTTTGGTGATTATTGGTTAGAACACCAACGTATAGAGAGAAGAAGAAAAGAATTGAGCAACGAAGAATGAAATCCTAGGTTCCTATTTATAGCAAGCAAGCAAGCACCTCAACAAATCTTCTGATCGATGTGGGATACAATTGACATGCCTACCTACCTGCTTGACATGCTAGCTAGCTTGCTTATATATATTAATTCAGCTGCTTCACTCGTTTTTCTTTTATAACTTTTAAAATATGACGTTTTATAAAACGACGAATATGTCTTTAGAACGAGCATATTTTTATCTATGTTTTAACCTAAGTTTCATTAAAAACGAAGTAAGGTCAAAAAAATAATATATTTAATTATTAATATTAAACGTTCTCATACGACCCCATATATATCTATTTTTAATAAATCTTACTTAGCTTAATTAATCTTGTTAGCTTAATTAATATTGATTAACTGCTTAATTAATCATACTAAACTTAATTAACAAATTAATTAATCTACTCAGCTAATTTAACTGCTAAGTTTATTTAACTTATTAAGTTTACTTAGCTATTAAGTACTCTAGCAGCTCCTTGCTTACGAGTTCTAATTTCTAGATACAATGGAACGCGTATTAGTGTACTAACTCAATTCAACTTTAACGACAATCACGAGATAAAACCCTCACAACAATTTATAAGTACAATACTTAACAATTCAGTGGATTTACAACGAATGACAGAGTATAGCCCAAGTTCGGACAGCACTCAAACATTCAAGTCGAAATCACGATGAATAACAAAGTATAACACAATTTGAGCAGCACTCAAACAATCGTTGGATAGTTATAATTGATCGGACGTTGAATCGTAATAGCGATCGAGTTATTACCCTGTTTCGCGGCGTCGATTAGTGATCCGTGTGTGTTAATTGTGGTAAATAGAGCTTATCTCAGTGTGTATAACGACTTTGTTCGTTGTTTCAGAGCCAGAAATCAAGTGCCAATGTCTGCTATTTATACACGAATTTGGACATGCTTACGGATCGCAAGACTATTCCCTTACGGTCCGTAAGGGATACCTATTTACTATAGGGTAGCCACGTTCGGGACTAGCCTAGCTGAGTTGACAAAATTCTCAAATTAAAATTTAACAACAAGTTATTTAGATAATCGTTAACTAGGGTTTACCCACCTTGAGTTTTAGTGGCCCTGATCCTGATTTCGATTGTTTTGGAAATTTTAGGGTTTATGCAGAATCACTTGGGTGTCTCAATTAGGGTTTCCTTATTGGATAATTATCATACTAAATATTAATTTTAGTGAGAGTTGTTACATCCAGCACCTGCTCCATAACAGGCATCTGCTACCAAAGAACTCTGGAATCTATTTCAACCTTTTCTCCATCAACAAGCAAAAATAGCAGATCAGCAACATGAAAAACATGTTCAACAGCTGCGAAATGCAATGGAGTCAAGATTCAAAAACACCCAGGCAGATCTAAAGGCTCTCAAATCTCAGATCCTGCACACCACTGGCACTGCTCCTCCACCAGTTTTCTTCATTGATAAACTTCCCGAAGATAATGCCAAAAAGGGGGAGAAAATTCAGGAATGGAGAAGAAAGGGAATAGAAGATGGCCTCTACATTGCACCAGAAAATTCAAATATGACCAAAAAAATCCCTCTGCCAGATGGAAGCAAGAAAATTGATGTGACCACAAATGCACTTGCAGAAGCAGTTGCATGTGTAAAAAGGGATAGAGAGGCCAAAAAGAAAGCCAGGGTTGATTATCCAGATCAGGGTGCTTCAGGATCAAGAGATGATTAAAATCTTATTGATGAAAAGAAGAAGCCTACAAGAAGAATCAGGCTTCCCAAATCCATTCCAACCAGACGTTCAAAGTCTGCTCCAGAACCACCACCTAAAACAGCTGTTGTAACTTCTGCTGTATCCACTACTGTTGGTACTTCAGTGGTTTCAACATCTGCTCCCATTTCAACACACACCACTTCAACACACACTACATCCATTGCTTTACCACCATCACCACCAAAAACAAAATCACCTCCTGCCAAAAGGCAGAAGACAGCAGCTGTTATAACATCTGCTGTAAAGACAACAGTGGTTGGAACACCAGTTGTTTCAACAACTGTTAGTCCATCACAAACCACTGCCACTACAACCACCATTCCATCCAAAACATCATCAGTCCCTCCTCAAATAAAGAGGAGAAGGCTAATTCTTAAAGATGATGTCACTTCACCATCCCAAACTTCTTCAAAATCTTTAGCTCTTGTCACAATACCAAAACCAGTTCCTCTTTCTTCAGTTCCAATGCACAAGCCCTTACCTCCTACAGGTGTTCAATTTCCTCTTGAACTAGAAGTTGTTAGAGAAGAAATAAAATCTTTTTATTATGAGGATGACCCTGCCAAAAGGAGTTTGCCATCAATAAAAGGATATCCCTGGCCTAAAAATGTTGATGAGTACTTGAAAATCAAGGCCAAGCAAGCAGGGGATATCTCAAAGAAAAACACTCAAGGGAAGTCTGACAAAGAAATTTCTAGAAACTATCAATATCTGCTCACACAAGTCAGCTCCCTTGAACGATTTGCAAAAAATGTCAGTCAACAAATTTCAGAAAGAGCAGCTGAAACTTTGAAGAAAGACTACATTAAAAGCATCATGGCTCACAAGAAGTACAAAGGAGAGAGATACATGTACAAAGAGTGGACTGTTCCTGAGCTTGAAGATGAAGCAGCAAGAATTCAAGACATGATAAAAAGGAAAGTCACTCACACTCCTCCTGACTGGGCAAAGTTTAGAAAGAATGTACCTGACAAACAGGTAGAACTGAAAAGAATGAGAGAAGAACCGGTTGCTGCTGAATATGGTAACAAAAGACAAATTGCAAGATGGAAAGAAGATGTGGTCAGGACAACCTACAAAAGGCTGGAGGAATTAAGAAAAAAAGATCCAAAAGTTCCTCAAAAACCTGACTATCCTGAAGCAGCAGTTTCAAAAAGACCATAAAAGCTGCAAATCAGGAGAGCCACCGCTCCAACTGGTACTGCCTTTTACAAAAGAAGGAGACAAAGCCAGTTAGGTGCTGAAACAGTTCAAGAAATTCTTACTGGAAATGCCGTTGTGAAAGAAGGCATGTTGAGAAAGTTAAAAGAAGAATCTGAACTGGAAAACTCTGCTAACACTGCTCAGCCAGTGATGAATAGGCCAGCCTCACTAAATACTTCTGCTAATAAACATCTCCCAAGAAACCCACCAGGCTCAAAAATACAAAAGTGGGAAACTGACAAACAGACCTGCGTATTGACTTTGCTCAGGTCTGGTGGAGAAGTGAAGAAAATATCAAGGGAACAAGCTCTTGGCCTGAGTCTTGAAGATTTGCAGGATCTCCTTGATCTTCCACTTAGCAGGGATGATGAAGATACAGATGCCCTTGACTTTGAACTACAATTTAAAGGTCAGATAAGGGAGCTGTTAATGAGGCAATAAAATGTCCACAATAATGAAGAGTTTTGGCATTATCTGTTCCAGGGGGAGATTGTTGGGATTGAACCCTATCAGAGGAACAGATAATTAAAGCCAAAACTGGATCAGAGCAGTGGATCCAGAATAAGCAGATGTTTACATACAAGTCTCTCCCCTTGAAAGTGATTACAACAACTGATGACCTCCTATCTGCTGATCTTGCAAAGTACTGACCTACAACTGCTGCTCAAGTAAAAGATCTGATGGAAGGCTAAAGTCCTGCTGATTCAATCTACTGCTTTGAGTCAAGCACTGCTAATCCGGACAAGTGCTGCTGGGTTCACAGCAGTAGAAGGTTGCAGCAGCTGTTCTAAAGTCTGTTTTGTAATAGAATGTATTAGCAGTAGTTAACACAAGCAGTGTCTGTATAGATCAGAGGTTAGAGTTTGTTAGGAGGTTAGATGTCACTTTCATGGTGACGTCAGCTAAGATGCTCAGTAGTTTGCAAGTGCCTATAAATAGTTCAGTACTTTGTACTGTTCTATTAGCTCTTTTGCATCATTCGTCTTCTTTGCACGAACAAACAACTGAGCTCTGGCTGAGGGGGAGTTCGCATTCATTCATCAATCATTGTAATTGTTGTTTAAATAAATTCAATCTTTCGGTTCATTGTGTAAAGATGTTTGATCAAAGTATTACTCTTGTTTGATTGTATGCAAAGTTTGTTTTCATCTTAATTCCGCTGCACACTCATCCACTTTCATCTTAATTTCAAACACAAAATACAATCAAAATCAAACTCAGATCCAACATTATCCGAAGAAGACAATATTTTCATACCACTACAAGAAATAACCGATCTATTAACACAGTTCTCAACATTTTTTTCTTAAAAACGACATAACCTCCTTTTTGACCTTAGACGGAGTTGTCACCCAACTGCCATTAATACTTAACCCCAGGATAGAATTCAAGGCTCTTCTCTTATTGATAACACGGTAAAAATACTTCGAGTTCTCATCTCCATCAATCGCCCATTTGATTCTTGATCTTTGTCTAAGGTCTTCCCCTTTGCTAAAACTCAACTCCTTAAGAACTTTGTTACTTTCTTCATAAATCCACTCCTCTTCTTCCGATAAGCTTCTGCTTTCCATGACTTCTTCTAATATCTCCAGCTCATCCCTAACCCTCCTTTCTTCCTCACCTTCTTTCTTTATCATTTCAACCGTCCAAGACTTGATGTTCGATCGAATGAATGCAAGTTTCTTATTTAACAACATATCCGGCTCCCCCTCAAAGCTGAAATTGGCCGCCGCCAATCTCACAACATCATCAAACCCATCTTTCTTTAGCCAAGAGTTAAAGAGCCTAAACGGTTTGTGTCCAAAATTCAAGGAACTTAAAGATAATAATAATTGTGTATGATCCAAGTGAAGATTATGCAGAGCTCTAATGGACGCCTCCGGCCACTTGTTAAAAAGGTTAGGAGACACCAAAACCCTATCGATCTTACTGTGCTTTCTGCCATTATCTCTAATGCAAGTGAACTGATTCCCCACCATATTGTACTCTATAAGACCCAAATTGTGAATAAAACTATTAAAATTCCTCGCGCACGCCGGTTTAAAGTCACTGTTCCTTCTTTCTTCCCGATACCAAACCGCATTAAAATCACCCGCAGCTAACCAAATGCCCTCCTCTAACGCCATCTCCACATTGATCTCATACCAAAGCTCCTGTTTAGCCCTTATACTTTGTGGAGCATAAACATTAACCACACACAATGATTCATTAAACCCCTTCAATCTGCCTTTAATGATAATAAAGTTCCTTTTTCTTACAGACCCACTGTACTCAAAACTCCTAGAGTCCCACATGCACAGTAACCCGCCTGACTGACCGATCGATCCCACAAAATCTGAACCAAAATCCCTATTCCCCCATAATTTAGATAAATCAAAATCAGCCATATCACTCCGCTTCATTTCTTGAATACATAAAAAACTAACTTTATGGGATTTCATCAAAGAACTAACCCAAGAGATCTTTTCTCTCCCCCCCAGACCCCTGATATAAAGGGAGAGGAGAATCATTGGCAAACCCCACTAATACCTTCAACAATTACGGTCTCTCTAACCAACTGATCATGATTCCCAAAAACAACTCCTAATTTTTCTCCAATCTGGACTGTAGCGTCTATTTCAGATACGAAATTACCTGGATCGACGGCACCCCTGGATGAAAACGTTCCCACAGTCGCATCTTCTTCCACCATAGCGTCTTCCTGATGCGATAAAACCGAAGATTCGATGAATAAGCCTTCTGGTTCAGGTCGAAACACCCAAAATTTTGTTGAGAATTGTCACCTTGAACATTATTACTAGCTTCAGATAAGGATTTCCAATTTTCGATAAACCTATTCAAGTCAAAAGGATCGCTTGACGAGGCTCTAGGATGTTTATTGGGCCTCTCCTCCTCAGACGGGCTTTTATTCATGCTGGTGGGCTTATCCCTAAAAGGGCTTTATAGTTTGGGCCTTCTCTTTTTTTTTTCTTTCCAGGATTAATAACAGGGCACACAAAGCCGCCAAACTCTTTCTCCTGTTGAATGCACTCCTGGGGCCCCACCACCCTATTATGGATACTCGAACTACTGGTCAGATTCCCATGCAGATTCTCATGCAGCCCCAACTCTTCCTCTTCCTCTTCCCTCAACTTTTCATTATCCATCTTAAACTCACCTTCCACCGGAGAAAATTCCGACGACTGAGGATTAGAATCCTCCATCAAAATATCATTCTTCAAACCCACCACTCCCATGCATTCAGGGATCCAAACGTCGCTCACCTCTGAGACCCGAACCTGGAAGCTTTTATTCTTCCACTTTAGGGTTACCATCTCTTTAATTTCCTAACCATCTCCAACCAGGACTCCCAGACAAGCCAAAGAAAGATCATCGTCATCAATAGATAACTGAGCAGGTTTGACTAAAGTCCCAAATTGACTAGCAATATCGTTGAAAACAGAGTTGTCCGCTAAATGAAGAGGGACCCCGAACACATTTAGCCAAGCTACTCTTTCGAACGCCAAGGTTTGCCCTTCCCACATATCCAAAACTGAAAACCATTGCCTCCAAACATCTTGCATTAAAAAAAAAAAATTGAAGCTGCTTCATGATCCTTAAAACTCAACAATAGAGATAACTCACCCACATAATGAATAACTATTCCTGAAAAACCTCCCTCCCATAAAATTCTATCCAAGTTATTAAGAATATTTATATCCACCATTCTGCCCACCAAGGCGCTGCCATGTAAAAAATGGAAAGCTTTGACATCCTACGAAATCGTTAAAGTCTTCCCTGAGCATGGGACATTACTGGTCGAAGCCTCTCCATTATCTTTTCCTTTCCCTTTGAAAAGATCCGCAAAAGAACGTCCTTCTTTCTGTAATCCCTTATAAGTTCCCCCAGCCCACTTCTGTTGCAGATAATCCGGGTGACAATGCTCCTTCCCGATAGTTTCTGGTCTGTCCTTATTCTTAGATGGATCAACATCCTCAAAGAGGCTGACATTCTCAGCAACAAATTTCGCAATATTAACCTTGAGAATGAACTTACCCATTTTCACACCGTTCATCCTATGCTCCAACTCCTTAGCATTCTTGACATTTTTAAAGGAGACGAACCCAAATCTATTCCATTCTTTATCATTTTTACGGGCAACATAAGTGCCTGTTACTTCCCCATAATACCCTAGAAACTCTGCTACCTCCCATGGAGTACATCCAAAAGGAAGGTTGGATACGTAGTACTTCGTAACAATGCTGTCGATCCTTTTTTCCTTGTTCCCTCCTTTGTAGTTCCGTTTAGACGACACGTCTCTCCATTCCTCGTCCACCTTTTCTCTCCCCGCCATACAACCAAACGAAAGGCTAGCCGGCCCCAAGAAGCGAATGGAATTAAGCAGAAAATAATTAGGGGGGGAAGTATAATCTAGGTTGTAAGCATATGCAGACCGAATTAACTCCAACCACTAACTAAATTGTGCCATCATCGTCGAGCAACTTAAGCGGCGGCTAGGGTTCGGCTGAGAGAGAGATTTAATTACTCTCAACAATTAATTAGTGTCAATATCCTTCATGTGTATCCAGGATGACTCTGAAAAACTTATTTATCAAGAAAAAGTTTGTAGCAGATTGAAGATAAAGACATTAGAGTAAAGTGCATCTTCACCAATTTATTTTGTGACGGTAATGTTCTATACTTTTCTTGTCAACTAATTAAACCTTATTCTAAGACTCTGTTTTGGCAATCACAATCATCATGACTCATTGCAAATTGTTATTAAATTGCAAACAATTATCAAGGACGACACTAAAAAACTTATTTAAAACCAACAAAGACATAAAAATAACTAGAAAAAAATCTTAATTATAAAGTATAAAATATTGGTAGTATTTTGTATATAGTTTATTTGTTTGATCACTTTAGTTGTTAAGAAATATTGTAGATTTTTTGGGAACGGCATTATATTAGATAAATGGGGCATGAAATCCCTCCAGCGAAAACAATAAAACACTGGAAACATGGAAACAAAGAAAGTGAAGGTTAATCTTGAATAATTAGTAAAGTTGAGGGTTTATTTAATATATTTTATTAAAGTTTGGTTTATTTTAGGTAAGTCTTGGAGAGAAAGTTTAATAATTGGTTTAGGAAAGGTTTAATATCTTAGAGAGCCAGTTTAGTAGTATTATAAATAGGGATCTAGGTTATTGTTTTTATTTGTCCCTTTCTTTGTAAGTTCGTATCTTTGTTTGATTGAATAGAAAGAGTCATGGGTTTGTCCCCCCCCCCAATATCTCGTGTTCGTGTTTGTTGATCGTGTTCGTGTTTGTTGATACGATTGTTTGAACCGTCTGGGCCAACAATTGGTATCAGAGCCAGGTTAAGCTCTTATACACACGGAAGAAACGATTCGCAGAATAGTTCGTAGCGTTCAAGATCGGAAAGTCGGCTAAAGTTTCTTATTAATTGAAAAAATTTACAAGGAGTGTTGCTCTTTTGTACCCAAAATAAGAATATTTGAGGCAAATCATGGCGGGTGATAAAGAAGGGAACTCAGGAACAATGAAAGAATCGATGGGTGGTTTGCAGGCACCGAAGTTAACTTCGACCAACTACGCAGCATGGTCGGTTATGGTAAAAGTTGTTTTGGGAGCGAACGGTTTGCAAGATGCGATTGACAAAGAAAAGGGACCGGGAATTGAAGAAAGAAAGAAGTTTATGGCCTTAGGTGTCATCTTCCAGACCCTACCTGAAGACGTGATGCTTCAGATGGCTAAGTATTCAGAACCGAAAGATGTTTGGGAAGCGCTAAGAGTTCGTTATCTTGGTGCAGAAAGAACGCAGAAAGCTCGTATTCAAATGCTAACAAGCGAGTTAGATGGATTGAAGATGAGTGAGACAGAAAGTATTGATGAATATGCAGCGAAGCTGGGTGGAGTACAGTCAAAGTACAAGAGCTTGGGAGCAACCCTCGAAGAAGAGGTTGTGGTGAGAAAATTCTTGAACTCTATGCCGGATAAATATTTACCTATTGTTTCTTCGATCGAGCAATTCGCAGATATCGAAAAGATGGCGTTTGAAGATGTGGTTGGACGTTTGAAGGCATATGAAGAAAGAAACAAGTTCAAGAATGTGAATGAAAGTTCATCCCAAAGTCAGCTTATGTTCACCCAGAATGAAAAGAAAGTTGAAAACTACCGAGGACGTGGAAGATACAACGGACGTGGAAGAGGGTATCCAAGATGGAATAATGAACGTGAGAATATGAATGATGAACAAGGTGAAGATCGGAAAAAGAAGCCCGAAGAATGGCAAGACAGAAGAAAGAACTTGAGGTGCTACAACTGTGATAAGATTGGGCACTACTCGAGCGAATGTAAAGCACCAAGCAAAGGGAAAGAAGAAGCGAATTTGACAAAGACAGAAGATGTACGTGATATTGATCCATCTCTGTTCATGGCAGTTTGTTCGACAAAGAAAGTAAGTTTGAATGAAGAAAGGGTTATCCCTGGTGTTTTTGAAAGGAATGAAGAAGGAATGTGGTATTTAGACAATGGTGCAAGTCATCACATGTCAGGAAAGAAAGAGTTTTTCACTACCTTGGATGAAAAAGTTTCGGGTCAAGTAACGTTTGGTGATGGATCCGAGATTGAAATCAAAGGTAAAGGGAATGTAACAGTGGTAAGTAAGAATGGCGAAAAGAAAACGTTTTGTAATGTTTTCTACATGCCTAAGTTAAAAACCAATCTTCTTAGTTTGGGACAATTGGATGAAGGAGGTTGCAAGATTGAAATAGCTAATGGGATGTTAAGGCTACATGATCAGAAAGGAAGACTGTTGATGAAGGTTCAGAGAAATCTGAATAGAATGTACAACATCAAGCTTCAAGTATGTTGTAATTCTAACAAAATTGAAGATGAAAAGAAAGAAAGTCCAGATGTGAAACCGATTAAGAAAGTGAGGGAAATTCGGTTTGGAACGATCCCAAAGGATTTGTTTGGAGTTTGTGAAAGTATTAATGAAGAACGAGTTGAAGAGAATAAGTAAGTCAAGAAAGAAAGTACCGAAGGAACGAATGCAAAGTTTGAAGAACCAGTGAAGCAAGTTTGCTATAGACAATTGAAAAGGAGGAACAAAGGCAAGAAGAAAAACAATTCAAGATTAAGGGGGTGAATGACGGTTAATCTTGAATAATTAGTAAAGTTGAGGGTTTATTTAATATATTTTATAAAGTTTGGTTTATTTTAGGTAAGTCTTGGAGAGAAAGTTTAGTAATTGGTTTAGGAAAGGTTTAGTATCTTAGAGAGCAAGTTTAGTAGTATTATAAATAGGGGTCTAGGTTATTGTTTTTATTTGTCCCTTTAATTTCTTTGTAAGTTTGTATCTTTGTTTGATTGAATAGAAAGAGTCGTGGGTTTGTCCCCCCCCCCCAATATCTCGTGTTCGTGTTTGTTGATCGTGTTCGTGTTTGTTGATACGATTGTTTGAACCGTCTGGGCCAACAGAAAGCAAAACATAACAAAAGGAAAAAAACAACAGAACTTAAATGCAGCCAAACGGTTCAGAAACCCTATCATTCCAGCTCAAATTCGAGTGTTTTGACCGACGCTTGATACCCCTGAAAATTTAGCCATACCTCTCCTTCCAGACAAGCCATTAAGTCGTATATATGATACACATCAGAATCTTGCTTTTAGAACTAGAAATATTGTAGATAGCAGAAAATGGACACATTATAAAAATGAGAGGCATTACTGCATTAGTTATAAGTATAGTTGGGCACATTTGTTTTTTATTGTTGGTGTGTTGATGTTCCTTATATAAATATATTATAACATCTTTTCCTGAAGTAATATTTTATAATATCAAAATCTCGTTTATTACTTCGATGAAGTTCTTCACCGTCAAAAGAATTATATTTAACCAACTTAAGTTATTGTTATGTTTTTCAGTGAAAGGCAGAAAAAGAAAAGGGAAATAATATGTGATGCCCATTGGGTTCTCCCAAGTGTTAACCAATTTGCCTTTAACATGCAAACTTAATACCTTAACTTCTAGTTGGGAACCTCCACTCATCTTGGGATTCATTCGTCTTTAATATATATATTCGATAAAGAATGTATTTATCACTCTATCTTTATTGTGACACTCTACAACTCAATGCATTCTTTCCATTAAAGTGAACAAAAAATTTGAAGCTAACCATAAAAGTTCATCTGAAAAGGGACACATACAGATAGATATTGGGGACGGGACTTGGAATTAATTTCTAAGTTTTCCATAATTCGCTTAGATGGATTCATGTTTTCCTCGTCCAGTTTCTCAAAACGAAAAGTTAACTTGGTATATTTATCAAATTCAAATTACATAATATAATATTTTAACGTAAATATATATATATATAGGGGATGGTTCAAATGAAAACCACTTTTGTTGTGAAAACTCGAAAACTAACTAAAAAAAGTCTAAAAATCACACCAAAATTTTTTTTTTCAATTTTTTAATAAAAAATCGCAGGTTTTTGTATATAAAAAACTTTTTTTCAAAAAAAAAAAAAATTGTATTACACACACAAGTGTAGTATTACACATGTGCACTACAAAAAAGAATTTTTTTTTTAATTTTTTTTTATATACTAAAAGTAGCGAAAATTATTATGCAAAAAAAAAAATTTGGTATGTTTTTTTGGGCATTTTTAATTAGTTTTCAAGTTTTCACAATAACTAGTGGTTTTCATTTGAACCTTCCCCTATATATATATATATATATATATATATGGGGAAGGATCCACTAAAAAGTGGATTTTACCTAAGTAGTCTAAAAAAGATTGTGATAATGACATGTGGTAATCCTAACAAATAGGAATGAATGCATTTTGGTTCTTATAAATATGAGTGAAAATAACATGTGACACCCCTTTTGTTTTTTAAAAATACAACAAAAAAAATCTAGTACAAAAAAATCTAGCACAAAATCTAGTACAAAAAATTTAGCACAAAAAATCTAGTACAAAAAAATAAACCACAAAAAATGTAGCACAAAAAAAAATATAGCACAAAAAAATCTAGCACAAAAAAAAATATAGCACAAAAAAATCTAGTACAAAAACTATAGCACAAAAAAATCTAGTACAAAAAAAAAATATAGCACGAAAAAAATCAGCAAAAAAATGTAGTACAAAAAAATCGAGTACAAAAAATTGAGAAAAAAAATTAAGACAAAAAAATTAAGCACAAAAATATAGTACAAAAATGCAGCACAAAAAATGTTATACAACATATTTTAGTGGTTTTTTTAGTCTTCATATTTTATATAACAATATGATACTCAAATTAAAGATAAAAAAACGCTCGATTTTATGGTGAAATTTGTATGAAAAAATAATGTCGTATAAAAAAGTTATGAACGTTTAAAAAATAGGGGTGGAATATGCATGTGCCTTACATGTGGAGAGAGAAAGTCCATAAATAGGATTTTCACAAGATACCCTTACACTCCTTTTTTCTCCTACACTTGCATCTTAACCACTTATTTGAAAAATGGATGGTTAAAATTAATTCTCATCCTACTTAGTCAAAATAAACTTTTTATTTGATCTTACCCCATATATATATAGGGAAAGTTCAATTACAAATTCCTTTTATCGCGAGAACTCGAAAACTAACTAAAAAAACCTAAAAAATATACAAAACTTTTTTTTTACAAATTTTTGCTAACTTTGTGTATAAAAAAAAACTTTTTTTCAAAAAAAAAAATTTGTAGTGCACATGTGTGTGTGTACTACACATGTGTATCATTACACATGTGCAATACAAATACTTTTTTTGAAGTTTATTTATATATAAAAAATATCGATTATTAATAAAAAATTGTAAAAAAAAAAACTTGGTATGTTTTTTAGGTTTTTTGAGTTAGTTTTCGAGTTCTCGCGATAAAAGGAGTTTTCACTTGAACCCTCCCCTATATATATATATAGTGGGGTTCGGCTACAAATTCCATTTTTCCTACAAAGTGTACAAATGTATAAAACACTACAATTTTAGCCATAAAACACACTCAAAACCCACAAATAACATAGTGAATATCACTAAAACACAATATCCGAACCCCAACAGTCCTTAAAAACTTCAAACACACCATCGTATAACTATGAATATAAAACACAACATGATAATCAACATAAAACACACTAATGTTAGTCATTTGATAATCAAAACCTTATCATCCAAAACACAATCCAAAACCCACAATATGGTGTTTTTAGTAATCTTCACTATGTTATTTGTGGGTTTTTTTAGTGTGTTTTGTGGTTGATATTATGGTGTTTTATGAGTTTTTACACTTTGTAGAAAAAATGGACTTTGTAACCAACTCCCCCCCCCCCACACACACACACACATATATATAGGATAAGAATCATTACAGAACACTAATTATTGCGAGAACAAAAAGAACAACTCTAAATCACTAAATTCTGGGATTTAAGGTTCATATTTCTTAAATTTTATGTTTCTTACATTCATATGTGTATTATATATACATAAAAAATCATATATTTTTCACTACACATAGTCTACATACATGTAGGTAATTTAGCCTACACATAACCTACATATATGTAAGTTATTTAAAAACTCAAATTTTTTCATTTTTTATTTTAAATTCTAGTGTGAGAAACAATAAATCTTATATTTATAACATTTTCATTTACTTTTTAGGTTTTTAGGATTGAAAAAATGAGTGATTCATTTTGTTCTGTGTGTTCTCGCAATATTTAGTGTTTTGCATAGAACCTTCCCCTATATATATATATAGAATCGGGATCGGGTGAAAACGCTATAAAGTGTGAGAACGGTGAGAACGCTTCCTGACCAAACACGTGTCATGCTGCTTAGAAAAGGGCGGAGGGGCTTTTTTGTCCTTTCATCTTCTACTTTTCCAGTTCCGCTTTTCCCAATGTTGTTTTAATTTTTGGTTTTTAAGATTTTTTGCATTAACCAAATTCAATAATTAATGGCGTTTTAATGGTTTCATTGTATCAACATTTTGGCGTTTATGGCGTTTATTCACATCTTATGCCATTGAAACCCAGGGGGACAGGAAATCTATTTGAATGGAGTTTTCCAAGGGGTTTTAAACAAGATGGCCTATTGTTCTATTATTTTTTATAAACATTTTGGCGTTTGTGGTATCTTGGCGTTTTACTATTGTTAAATTATATTTCAACCACAGGAAAAAAAATACAAGGGAAGGAAATAAATTAAAAATCCTAATCGGATATTTTTTTCCAATCTTCACTGTCATCAATCTCTCTCTTCTTTAATAGTACAAGAAGTGTCACCAAATATATGGCGTTTTATGTAAAACTTAACAAACCCATCGGTTTGATTTTTTTTGCCTGCTCGTCTGTTGAACTGGCTTTTTTTGTGGATGTTTGGGGACATAGATCTATGGCGTGTGAGTGGGTTCTTCGCTTTTTATTTATCTGGATCTTCATCTTTATAGTGAACCCACTCTTCAGCGTCATTGATCTCTTCTCCTCATCCAAACCTTCTTCAAGAACAAAAAATACAAAATGCCATATGACTGGCATCAGTATCTTTTTCTTGAAATTTTGTCCATCTCATGCGGCAAAATCTTTCTGAGTTACTCCCCTCTGATAACAATTCATTCAGTTTATTTGTTGGCGTTTTACAGTCGGTGGTATTTAGTAGTATTGGCGTTTGTTTTTTTGGTTTGATCAATTGGAAGTTGCTGAGACGTATCATTTTATAGGATGTCTTTTTGGCGTCTAAATTAGGCGATGCATTATTATAATAAAGTATTTGTCTTTTCAGTTACTGTTTTGTAATTAATGTTTTTGATAAGCTTTATCTCTGAAGTCTGTAACACGTCCCATCTTTCAAGTTTGGCGTTTTAGATTCTTTAGTATTACTAATTTTGTATTTACTGTTTCTAGGTACATTTTCAAGTTTGCTTTTTATTTTTTATTTTTTATTTTTTTTGGGTTTTTTAAAATAATTTTTCAAAGTAATTTTATTATAGTTTGGGAGTTTTTTGGTGGCGTTTAACTGGATGATATCGGTTAAACAAGCATTTTTGGCTGTTTTGGCGTTTTTATTATATAACAATTAACTGAAAAGGGAAATAAAAAAAGAATACATAAACAATTGATCTTCCAAATCTTCTCTGTCACCAGTCTCTTTCTTCTTTTTTGAATCATGTTAACTGGCTGGTTCGACTTTTGTATGATTCATTTTGTTTTTTTGTTTTTTTGTTTTTCAAGTAGTTTTTTGTGTTGCTGTTTAGAAGCACACAGTCTGACTAGAGCATCTTTTTCTTGAAGATTTGTCCATCTCATGCAGCAAAATGTTATTGAGTTTAGATCCTTCAGCCAACAATCTTGAATTTTACAATCAACGATGTTTGATTTTTTAACTTTTTTGGCGTTTTACCGATAAAAAGAATGCCACGAAATAAGATCACCTTAAACCTCAAATTTTGGTCATGCTAAAATCAATAATGTTTTGCTGTATGAGATGGACGACATTGTTAATCCTATGTTAAGAAAGATAACTGATAATGTTATCCACCCCATACAGCTAAACTTTATTGACAATAAACCTCAATAATGTTTTTGTATGTTTTGGCGTATAAATTGGATGGAAGTTTAGGATAATTCAATAAGATTTTACTCAATGAAATGGACAATATCCTCACTTAAGGATTTTGTCTATTTCATTAAGCGAAATCTTACTAACAGCCGAACTGAATTTCAAAAACATTTTGGGGAAGAAGATATTTGATGTTTGGGTTTTTTGGCGTTTCTAAGGCGAATGGGTTATATCAAATATGGCGTTTGGGTTTTTGTGTGTGTTTTTAATTGAAAGTCTGAGATGTTGTATATATAGGATTTTTTTGGCGGTTTTTTTAGGTGAGATTTTACTATTATTAAGTTTGGCGTTTTATATTTAATGGCGTTTTACTTAGAATGGTCTGTGATTTTTGTTTTTGGCGTTTTATTTCATGAGATGGCGTTTTGTGTGGAGTAGTCAAAAGACCCTTTTACCCTTAATGAAGCGCGTCCACGTAATAAAATTGATGTTATTTACGAAACGCCACCGCGCCAATCTAGTCCATAGATTGTTTTGATCGGACGATCGTTAAGCGTTCTCACCGTTCCCACACTTTCTACCGTTTTCTCTAAATCCCGACCCTATATATATATTATTAGTGAGGCTTGATGAATAGTGTTTGTAATTGATAGACCAATTAGTGGATGCCATGCGGCATTCACTATTTTTTTTACATTCTAAAATATAGCTAATATATATATATATACACACATACACACTTTCTATACATAAACTATGAACAAAGTTTGTATTTGGTGTGTTGGTTAGTCTATTGAAGTTGCATGCATAAGGTCACAAGTTCAATTCTAGGTCTACACCATCTTTTTCCCATTTTTTTAACTCATTTTCTCTTCTCATTTTATCTATTTCTTTTTTTCTTTTTCTTTGTTTTCATGTTATTTTTTTATGTGTTTTGACTTTTTCTTTTATTTTGTTTTCCTTTTTGTTGTCGTTTTTAGTGATCAAAGAATTATATACATATTAGAGTTTTTGTTTTTAAAAATTCTTTTTTCTTTTTTAAATCATATTTATCATTTAATTTTTTATTTTGATCATTTTTTTTAATTTTTTAATCATGTTTCATTTATCATTTAGTTTAATATTTTTAACAATTTATATTCGTTAACTTTTTATAAAAACCTAAGTACGTAGTTGTGTTTAATTTTTCTTTTCGACAATCCGGTATAAATTTTATTAAAACGAAGTGGTATTCAAAATAGAGTATGTAGTTGGTATCTTAAAACGATATGATGATGAACTAAAGCGAACCTATTATGACTGTTTGGTTTTCTAAACAACACCCTTCGTTTTCAAATAACGTTTGTTTTACATTATCATTTGCTTTGTTTCGCCGTAACGCTCGACTTCAAGAAATCTAATTAATAATAACAACCTAAGTTATAATGACACAATATGTTTCTAATCACAATGCAATGATCACTATATGTTGAAAAACTAGTAGTGGATTCATAAGTTTATTAACTCAATAAAAAATATATATTAAAGACTTATTGTGATAAAGTCAGTTACCATGTCTCCTTAAACAATAACAGTTCAAGAGGTGTTGCATTAATTTCGATACGAAATTAGTTATTCGTTTATGAATGAATTGAGGAAACTAAAGCTTTGTATCGAATACATTCATGATATGCTTAAGGATCCTATAAGTGAAGGTCTATTACCCATAAGTCTTATGAAAAGCGCTTATAATAGAGACAAGTTTTAACTAAAGACCATGTACAATTGCATATCGTACTATGAATGATTAATTATTAATTTTTCCTCACCAGTTTTGATTTTGTTTGTCTCTAGATATGTTCTGCATGCATAATGACATATAGAAAATTATTATATAAATCAAACGTTTAAAGGGGTTACTTATAAATTTTAATCATAATTGTTAGGTTTTAAATTGAGGTTGTAGTTGTTTTTGGTTTAAAGTTAAAAAGAGTATTAACTTTT
The DNA here is from genome assembly GCF_002127325.2 of Helianthus annuus. Taxonomy (NCBI): domain Eukaryota; kingdom Viridiplantae; phylum Streptophyta; class Magnoliopsida; order Asterales; family Asteraceae; genus Helianthus; species Helianthus annuus. The sequence goes on from NC_035442.2 coordinate 137,081,201, forward strand.
GACCAGGCTTATCTAATGCTCATAATAAATAATACTCGGCTAACTGGGAGAATGTTAGATTGAATGTTTAGTAGCCTTTATAATCATTTATACTATATTAGATTAAAAATAATAAATTATACCATACAATAATATTTGCTTGTAATTGTGGATGGACCATGTTACCCTTACTAACTGATAAAGGTTTCCCCTTTGGTGTATTTAAGAAGATCATTAGAGAGGTTAAAATGTTAGACTCCACAAATAACATCCCTAAGAATCGTCCTCCTCTCATCACGAGCATCGCCAATATACACCCTAAAAGGGAACTATACCAAGCTGACAAGCATGTCGTCTACATCTATATCTGTTGCGGTTTCTGGCTTAACAGGTACAATTTTACATGTTTTCCATTATGTACTTACAGATCTGAACAACATGGCGATGACAAGGTGCCGTGATGGGCATGGCAACTCTGGAGTTGCCTCCAATAGCCATTATTCTGACCATGTAGATCAATAATGCAAGTTTATTTCTATATTCTTATTTATGTATTGAATGCAGTTTTCACATCTTCCAACTTTAGGTTTCTTAGTTGAATTTGTGGTTTTTTATATTGTTTGTTTATTTGTGTTAAGTTTAATTGTGTTTGTTGCAATATATTTCTTTTAGAATGTCGACTTCAAGCGAGGAATCGAATGTTTTCGAACAACTCCAACATCTGTTAGAGGATATTCTCACCTCCGATCCCCGGGTGACTCAAAAAATTAAGTAACGTATTAACTGACCATGTGAGTAACATACATAAAACACAACTCGAGTAACAAGTGGTGATCGACACGCTATATGCGCGTTACGAATCACACAAAGATGTTAACGATTAGATTAGACTAAAGTATATTATGTTTAAAAATATTTTGTTGTAAATTTTGTTATACACACAAAAAATCAACGTTGTTAATTAAAATGGTTAATTATGAATTTTGATTTACTACAAAAACAGAGCTTTAGACGGGGTGATATGGGTTTTAAGACGGTGTTTTCAACACCGTCTTAAACTACCGTGGTTTAAAATCAAGTCTTATTAGACGGTGTTCAATTTGAACATCGGCTTAAACTTGCTGAACATCGTCTTTTAATATCAAAACATTTCCAAATATTTATTAAAACAAATATTTTTTAACACCTTCTTATAAACATTTGCTAAAAAAAAATTACAATAAAAAAGGTTTTCCAGAAATACATCAAGCTTATATACACCAATGGAACATTTTCAAATCAAACCAAAACAATACACATTCAATTCTGAAATAAACCGGTAGACATCCAATTCGGAAATAAACCCGTCAAATTACAATCCTTTGTTGAATGCATAACAAACTACGTTAAATTGTATAAAAAACTACATAAGCTAATCTAACGAAATAGCTAACTCTCTAAAAAACTTCGGCATCAACGTCACCAACAAAACATCTATTTCATTATCCGTAGCCTCTCTTGTGTCATGCCACATCTAAAATAAAAGTAGATAGAAAGAGTTATTACAAATATTATAGACTAAAACTAAAGGCAAAGAGAAAAATCGATAACAACATCGTCAATAAAGTTGTTGCGCCTTGCGCTTAAGCGCGCCCCTGGCGTGCTTTTTAAAACAAAGGTTGTATGAGAAGTTAATTAATTACCTTGATAAACAATAAACAATCAGCCTAGTTTTGAGAATCCTCTTAAGCATGTCCATCCCAAACACTGAATCAAATTAAAAATAAGGCAGCAGTCAATATAATTAGACAAAGACAAAATTATACAAGCCCATTAGTACAACTACACTTAATAAGACCTATTTCAAGGCAAACACACATAAAAATCTGTTATGACCCGAACCAAATACAAATTAATATTTAAAATGGCCCATTTGGAACTCGACCAACCCATTCTTCTAGGCTTAGATATATATAACAATATCAACCTTTTACATTATGGCACAAGGCCATAGAAAAAAAACACAACTTGACAGGAAAAAAAACCACTAGACCTTTAGTTCACACCACTGTTCATTGTCATCTTCATGCTGTTAATTAGAGGGTGACCGATTCGGGCTAAGGGACGGTGACCTTATAACTGGGAACGCGTCTAGTAGAGTCAAGGTACGATTTTAGGTACTTACATTATTTGATTTCACATTAGAGTCTTGAATATCAATGATTCCAGTTTTAATTTTTTCCCAACTCGTCCGTGTCAGGTGTCGAGTTTTTGAATTTTAAATAAACAAGGAATTGTATGGTTCCTACTAATATCCCTAATGCATTTGGCACCTGCAATAATGTTTACGTAAGGTATATCCAGAAATCTTTATACATGTCACTTTATACTTTTTTAAAGATAGAAACAAGAGGATAACAATAAGACACACTTACAAGGACAAAAATATATGTGACCAACAAAGAAAAAGTGAACCAAACACACCCATTGAGGAAGAGAGAGGACACAAGGAGAATTGGCATATACTCCACACTCTTGGTCTTGATTGTAGTTCTCTACATAAATTTGTTGCTTACTTAGGTTCACAAGCACTAGTTAAATACATTCAAATGTAGAGAACAACCACCACACGATCAACAAGAACATAAAGGCGCGTACCAGTGCAGCGAGAGGCGCAACATACATAATTGTCGTGAAAGTTGCACACAAAACTCCTGTGAATGTACGTCGCGAATTTTCGTTAAACGCAACGAGTGTGAAAGCCAAGACAATTCCAAAAAAACACAATGTCCAATATCACGAATCCGAAGTATTAAACCTGAAAATATTACGTTGTCATTTCATGAAATTTCGGGCGGTCGGGCGCCCCCGGGCCCCTACTATGTTGCGCCAATGACCATTACCAACTCAAAGTCCTCCTGGCTATTGAAGAACTCATCCATAAATTCAACAACTTCATCCTATATTTGACAATAATAAGTTATAATTTGAAAATTACTATTCGGCGTGAGTAGAAATAAATAATTATACTAACCTGTGTAAGTGTCATTAGTGGATCAATCATGTGCTAAAGGAGAAGGGAAAATAATCAAGACACAAGGTTGTTCTACATAGTTGAACAAATATAATCAACAAAACTAATAAAATATCATAATTGAACAATATGTGTGTTGAAAGCAACTAAAAGTAAACAAAAATAACCTGTCCAAATTGAATTGATAGAAGATGAAAGCTTGTAATTCTTTCCCATGGTAGAGTTCTTTACTAAACCCCCAATAAAATATCATAATTGAACAATATAGGTGTATATATAACTTATACCAACCAAATTGACTATCTAATTTATCCCAACCAAAACCCCCAATTCAAGCTCAAGAACCCTAGAATTATTAAACATAATATTAATTGATCATTCACTCATAGCGCTAATACATGAAGTTACCTACAAAATCAACTTCTTAGTCTCAAATATTCTTCTCTACAAGAACAAAACCTACTTCTAAACAAACAACATCTAAAGATTGTTCTGTTCAAATCACTTACAAACAACAATACATATACATACAAACGGGTCGAGGGGGAATCGAAAAATCTAACCAGTCTCGAAGGTGGAATCGAATGAGAATGCTTCCGTCGTCGAGCAAATAGAAGGGAAGGGGGCTGCGCGTGGTGGTGCGGCTGTAGGGTTTTGGTCGTTGCACGTTGAAGAGGAAGGGGAGGGTTTGAATTGCTGTAGCCTAACTCATCAGTAAGTAAGTTAGGGTTAGAAATGGTTTTATGTTTTTTTTTTGTTGTTGTTGTTGTTGTATAAGACGGGGTTTAATGATAACACCGTCTAAAGGGTTCTTACATTCGTATAAGACGGTGTTATTGCTTGAACCACGTCTAAAGCCAAATTGAACACCGTCTAATGTTTGGTTTTGTAGTAGTGGTTCATATTTACGTCTTCTCGATACGTTACACAAAACGCTAGTTATATCTAATTCCAAGCATTATGTTAGAATCAAAGCATTCAACCGAATTTTTATTGTTACCCAAGGTCATTGATATCTTTTTGAATCGGGTATAAATCGCTATCTTACAAAAATTTGGTGGTACTCTCAAAATCTTTAATCGGATAATTTATAAAGATCACAACAATGTGAATATTTTTATGGTGGTACGATCAAATAAAACGTTGATTTTCCCTAAGTAGGTTAAGAATGCATCTTGTCATTTATTTTTTAAATCAATGACTAAGATGAAAGTGTAAGAAAAAAGAGAGGTGTAAAAGCATCTCCAATGGCTTGGTGTATTAGAGAGTTTGCTCCACAAACCTCAACACAAACAAACTGGCTTGTTGGAAGAGGTGATCCAGTAAGAGGTGGTTCACTTGAGCGAACGGGCATGGTTTGGAATTGTGGAAACCCACCTTCAAAATGTTTTTAGTGTAAAAGTGGGGTGTGATGTGAATGTTTGAAATTGTTTATTGTTGTAGAAAAAAGTAAGGTTTGTATTGATGGTGGTTTGCAATAATGTGACATACTGACTAGGCAGTATGGAGTTTGGGCCAGGTTTACCGTAGGAGATGCTCTAAGGGTACTTTTGGAATTGCCATTTAAATTGATTTTTATTGAAATTCCCCTAATTTTTAAATGTTCGTAACTTTTTATATGACATTATTTAAAATAAATTGGACTATAAAATCGAGCATTATTTTATCTTTATTTGAGTACCATATTGTTATAGAAAAATAACAACTAAAAAACCTCAAATTTGTGTCATATAACGTTTTTGTGTTGATTTTTTTATGACATCTTTGTGCTATATTTTTTTTACTAGATTTTTTGTGCTCGAAATTTTAACTAGATTTTTTGTACCAATTTTTTTGTGTTGTATTTTGAGAAAACACTTACAAACACTTTCATTATAAAATTTGAGATAATAGATTAGCAATACAAAACCTGTTTTAGTCGGCCAATCTATCAATTTTTGGGGAATTTGTAAAGCTGACTTTGATTTTCATTAGATAGAATATTAGTTATCTATATCAAAATTATAGCGAAGTTGTAAAAATGGAGTCTACCTTGTTTGGAATTTTTTTTTTTTTTTTTTTTGATAAAACCGGCTTCTCATGTCTCCCAAAGACTCCTTATCCATGCACGTGAAACCATCAAATTCTTTCTTGAGAAGATCATGAGGCAATTGGCCTGTTGCTTCATTCCCTACTCCTCTGGTTTTCAACCCGTCCCACAACTTCTTCGTTGTCTTGAAACTGACAAACTGGTGGTAGATATCTTTGCTTAACGCCTGAGTGAGAATGGCGTATGCTTTCTTTTCCAGATCATACGTTTTCTTTTGATCTTCAGGAAGATCGGCAAACGTAGCAGTATCTGAAGCAGCAACCTCTATAGCTTGATCGAAATCTGTAGTGAAACGTATCCACAGTTCGGTATTTTGACCAAGAACGTATGTACGAAATCTATCAACCCAACCCAGATACTCATTTAAGTGCATCGACTTTGGAGGTCGATTCAAACTTCCGGTTTCGCTTTCACTCAATAAGATACTTTGAATGCTCGGAGTTTGATTTGATACTAATGCCCATTGACCTGTCGATATGGCATTTGCTTGCGAAGATGTTGACACCAGAGATTCGGCCCATGAGGGAGATAGACTTGTATTTGTGTACTTTCCACTATCTGGAGCCGGTGTACCCCACCATGAGGGAGTTGAACCTGTACTTGTGTATTTTCCACTATCTGGAGCCGGAGTTCCCCACCAACTTGGGTTCATGTTTGATAAGAAAAATGAATTCTATGTTAATATCTCGAAAGATAACAGCCAGCCGAAGGATCCCTGATCGAAAGACCTGAAAAACACAAACTTGTTAAGCCTAAACAGACTAGGATCGAAGGATCAATACTTGTTCGAAGGATCAACAGTGTTCGAAAGATCACTGTTGAATTTCGAACAATGATTTCGAAAGATTCACAATTGAAAGATCCTTATCTTTCGAATATATGTCCTTCGAAAAGATTCCCTGGATCGAAGGATAAGTCTCAGACTTCGAAGGATGTTCGAAGGATGATTATCTATCGAAACTTCCTTTGATCGAAAGATGATCTTTCGACTTCGAAGGATATCCTTCGATCTCTACTGACACAGTTGACAAAAAGGTGACAGGTTGGTGAAAAGGTGATTGGTTGGTAGAAACTTTCGGCAAAAAGGTATGTTCAGACCATACCTTTTTCACCAAAACCAATTTGACCAATAAAATATACTAAAAATGGAAGGATCTTATCCAGAAGCCGGTCACCGGAGTAAGCCGGAATTTGGCCGGAAATCACCAAGTTTCTTAAAAACAAGTTTTTAAGTTACCCAACCCGTCCATTAACACCCCCGGTTAGTTTAGAACACGTTTTTACGTCAAGAATATGCGAGAAAGACACTAAAAACGGGTGCTAAACCATGTGAGTTTTGTCCAAACACTCTCGGTTTTTAACAAGGAAAAGAGCCACGGCTCTGATACCACTTGTAGGTCCCTCGGAGGATGAGGTCAAACCTTAACCTTGTTATGTTAAACACACTAGCAAGTGCGGAATCCAAGCTAGAGTGCAAACCGAGATGAAACAAGCACAAACACAAGACACACAATATTCACCGATTAACACCACTTGTATTAATACGTATGAAAGGTTCGGTTACAAGCTCAATGTCTACAAATTTGTTTTGCAAACTCTCTAAGTGTGTGTGTGTTCTCTGTGAAGTGTCTCTCCTAGTGTCTGTCTGAAGTGAACACATTACATGAGTATATATACTCATCACAGCTTGTCTGGTTGAAGGATTAGATAGATTGATCGAAGGATCATCTATCGATCTGAAACCTGTCGAAGGATCTACATATATCTCGAAGGATGATCTATCGAGGTCCATCAACATCCATCGAAGGTTTATCTTTCGAGCTCATCGAAGGATCTAAACTATCCTTCGATGACTCATCCTTCGACACAGACAAATTACAATTATGTACCAACTGTTTGTCCAAGTCAAACCAGGAGGATGGTTGACTTGGTCAAACTTACAGGACTAACAACGGACATCGTTTTGTATCAGACAAAATACAGACAAAGTACAGACACAAGTGCACCAACAAACTCCCCCTTGGCTGTAGCTTTGTCTCGATCTTCGTGTCTTCAAGTCTCTGACGTCCTTTCAAGTCTTCAATGTCGGAGGATCTTCAAAGTCTTCACGTCTTGAAAGCAGAAAGTGTATCAACAAACTACCCGTATCATGTAGGAAGTGTGTTGACAAACTCCCCCATAACATAAGCTCCCCCTTGAGTTATGCTCGTGACTGACTTGATCATCAATAATTGAGATCCTTGTGGTGTTGATGATGGTCAGCGGCAACTCGATCATCTTCATTATTTGAGTGCCTTCACGTCGTGTCTTCATTCCAAAGCTTGTCATCGACCATGTTCTCCTTGCCTTTAGAATCTGCACATGCAAGAAATCTAAACGCGTAATGAGAACAACTGCTTGGAATATAGTTAGTATAAACAAATGACACACGAATGACCATGTTTCAATCAAACACCGTCCGACAGTTTGAAAGTTTAATAAATTTGTCAGTTTTAGTTTCTAACTTTCAAAACTTGAAAATTTCGACCGTTTATGAAGATTTAGTCAATTCGGTTTTCGTTCAGGTTTCAGGTAACGAAGACTCGAGATCCAACATCGTACGATCGAAAATAAAATAGAAACAAAATCTTTTTGGCTTTTAGAAAGTTTATATTAAAACACACCTAAAATCTTTTTGGTATTTTTGAATATTTCGAAATGTAAAGACTGAAAACAGTAAATAAATATATACATACATTCTTTTTGTGAGTTTCGAGGGTAAGAGAATCATATCAGTGTACGGTCTTGCCAAAACGCTCTTGTTGTTCAATTAGTTAACATTAAGATAAGCATCCTATAACAATTATCGGTATTGCTGTCCACTTAAGCTCAACTTATCAGATGTAATCATGGCGAGGGGATACGTTAAGGTATGATTTATACTTACCGACCAGTGTTCATCCACATCACGACACATTCCCGTATCAAGGTATGCACAAGAGTTCATCTTACCGGTGAGTATACCGGTTATCATCTGTTTGACCGTATATGATGTGAGATTCTCACTTATTTTGATTTGAAAACAAGCCCTATGTGATATGATCACTTATTGATGAGGAACTTGATTTTCATATGCATGAGGGCACAGGAGCAAGTCCGTGAACAGGTCAGTACTTTCGTACAGCAGAGAGACGAACTTGACTCCCGGATAAATATGATATATTATCACTTATTTTGATATGGACATGTGATTGTTGATCACTTATTGAGGTCGAATGCAGTATGTACACGTAAGTATAGTATCATGGAAGATCTAGACTTGCGTCCCCGTTATTTTTCGGTAAAAGATACAACCATGATACCCAGATGATAAGCAGCATAAAGACCGAATATCTCAGAACCTCGGCAATCTATCAAACGAAATTTCGGTACTAAGACCATATGCCAATGAATGGTTCCCACCTGGTCTTCAGTCGATTTAAGATTTATATCACCCTGCACACTTTAAAATGATTGTGAGCCTACCGATACATCTTATATAGAGCTGCTTATCGTTTTTCATTTAAGGTTTAAAGAGGTTTGGATAGACCACTGATGTACTATCATTTTCTCTTTTGCTTGCCAGGAAACTCATTTTTGTTTTTCTATTGTTTTTGAGTTTTTGAAATTTTTCGATGTTTTTGGATTTTAAATTTTGGATTTACTCCCCCTAAAAACAATAAACTAAGACAAATTTAAAAGACACAAAGATATTTACAAAAATGATTTTCCGATGTTGGTTTACTCTTGCTTGACCTTAATGCCGTTTACCAATAATAAAAAGTCAAATCTTGATTTGTCAAATGCTTTGGTAAAAAGGTCGGCACGTTGGTCATCGGTGTGGACCTTAACAACATCGATTAGCCTTTTATCAAAGCAATCACGTATGAAGTGATATTTGATTTCGATGTGTTTGGTCTTTGAGTGCTGCACAGGATTTCTAGTGATCTGTAATGCAGCAGAATTATCAACGTAAATAGGAGTAGTTAGGAATTCAAAACTGTAGTCGCGTAATTGTTGTTGGATCCAAAGAACTTGGAAGCAACAACTTGAGGCAGCAATGTATTCAGCTTCGCATGTTGATGTAGCGACGCACGTCTGCTTCTTGCACTGCCATGTGACTAGGCGATTTCCTAAAAACTGACATCCAGCCGTTGTGGATTTGCCGTCGATTTTGCATCCGCCAAAATCAGAATCACTGAAAGCAACCAATTCAAAGTTATTATCCCTAGGGTACCATAGACCGGTGTCAGGGCAACCCTTCAAATAACGAAAAATCCTTTTGACCGCTGCAAGATGTGAGGCCTTCGGGTTGACTTGATATCTGGCAAGCAGACACGTTGGGTACATTATGTCTGGTCTTGATGCTGTGAGGTACATAAGAGATCCGATCATTGCGCGGTAGTATGAGGGGCTAACAGCTTCACCCTTCAAGTCTGGAGTAATTCCGTGATTTTGTGGCAGTGGGGTACCAATGGGTGTTGCATCAGACATCTGGAACCGGCTCAAGATGTCACCAACATATTTAGTCTGATGGATGAATATCCCAGACTCAGTTTGTTGCACTTGTAGGCCCAAAAAGAAAGTCATTTCCCCCATAGCACTCATCTCGAATTTATCCTGCATAATGCGCTCGAAATTCCTACACAAGACATCATTAGTAGAACCAAAAATAATATCATCAACGTATACCTGTACCAGAAGAAGATCTCCATCTTGTTCTTTGATGAAAAGAGTACAGTCAATAAGACCTCTTCGAAAACCGTTCTCCAGCAGATAGTTAGATAAGGTTGCATACCAAGCTCGCGGTGCTTGATGTAGACCATAGAGAGCTTTGTTGAGCAACCAAACCCGATCGGGATGGATAGGATCTTCAAAACCTGGAGGCTGTTCGACGTACACCTCTTCTTCAACCTCACCATGTAAGAATGCACTTTTGACATCCATCTGGTAAACCTTGAATCCTTTGAATGAGGCATAAGCCAGAAAGATCCGAATTGCTTCCAGACGTGCAACAGGTGCATAGACTTCGTTGTAGTCGATTCCTTCTATCTGACGAAAACCTTGAACGACTAAACGTGCTTTGTTTCGGATAACAACTCCGCGGTCATCCTTTTTGCATTTGAAAACCCAACGGGTACCAATCTTCTTGTATCCAGCAGGTTTCTCTACGAGTTTCCAGACACCAAGCTTCTGGAATTGTTGCAGCTCTTCCTGCATTGCTTCAACCCAATAGTTATCTTTCATGGCTTCTTTCCAAGTTCTAGGCTCTTCCTGTGAAACATAACACGCCAAAGACCAATCGTTTTGTTGCCCGGATTTTCGAATAGCTGCATACAGGCCTGCATTGTTGTTGTTTCGCAACATGTTTCTTGTTTGAATGCCACTTTGCACATTTCCGATGATGTTTTGTTGAGGATGGGTATTATGAATCCTTGTTTCTGGATTATCTGGAACTGGAATATTTATACCCAGATTGTTGAAATTGAGATCAACAACTAAATCAATGCCCGGAATTGACGAACAGGATGATGCAGCAGCTTCAGCTGTTCTATGGGCATCCACTGGAGGAGTACCCTCTGAAGTACCATGAACTGCTGTTGTTGGAGCTTCTTGATCTGCATCTAGAAATTCATCATCATCTGAAGATTCGTTCAATTCGGTTGCATTATGAAAATCCTCATTGTCGAGAGTATTATTGTTCACCGAAGATGGTTCTTAATTGACAAGAATTGGACGAACCACCGGTGAAACTGTTGCATTGTCACACTCGAAAAACATCCTTGCCGCAGCACTCTCTTCAACGGCTTCAACATTGATCGAATTGAAAAAGTCATCGTACTCAAACATCCAAGGCTGACCAGGACATTTGTCTGGCAAAGTGTGCCTTTGTACTCTGACCTCAGACCATTCCTCGACCCTTTTAGTCTCTAGATTCCAGACTCGTAAGTTAGGGGTGGCATACCCAAGAAAGTATCCCTCAATTGCTTTTGCCCCAAACTTTCCATTAGGATCGATGATTGTACATGGAGCTCCAAACGGTTCAAGATAAGACAAATCTGGTTTCCGTTTTTGAAGAAGCTCAAAGCAGGTCTTATTGTGCCTTTTGACTGTAAGGACTCGGTTCAATGTGTAACATGCAGAGGCCACAGCTTCAGTCCAGAATGGAATGGGCAACTGCGACTCTACCAACATTGTCCTAGCAGTCTCGATCAATGTGCGGTTCTTACGTTCAGCGACGCCATTCTGTTGAGGAGTATAAGCTGCACTAAACTCATGAAGAATACCCTTTGAAGTGCAAAACTCCGCCATGGCATGATTTTTAAATTCAGTACCATTGTCGCTACGTATCCGCCTAACCTTCAACTTATACAAATTCTCAATCTGAATGATCAAGTTTTTGATAATACCAAAGGTTTCACTCTTGTGTGCCATGAACGCCACCCAAGAAAATCTTGAATAGTCATCAGTAATCATGAGACAGTATTGATCATTCCGAATACTCTTGTGCTTGACAGGACCGAACAAATCCATGTGCAAACGTTCAAGAGGAACTGCCACCGTGTTGATTTTCTTAGTAGGGTGCTTCTTCTTCGTTTGTTTTCCTTTTTGGCACGAAACACAGACGTCTTGAAGATGGAAGTTTTTAAGAGGAACACCATTCACCAATTCATTGAAACCAAATGATTCATTTTGCGTAAGTGAATGTGACCCATTCGTCTGTGCCAAGAGATAGAGTCTTTTTCTGTGGCTTTGGAAACGAAACAAGTTGCTTGTGCAGACGTAGTAATAGCTTGGCTCATATCAAGGACGTACAAATCATTTATCCTTGGAGCTGACAAGAGAATCCATTCTTTTGGAATTTTGAAGCCGGGTTTCAGCACATAACATCCATTAGCATCAAAGTGTACTGAGAATTGCTTGTCACAAATTTGAGAAACACTAAGAAGATTGTGATCAAGTTGTTGCACAAAGTTGATCTTGTCAAAGCTGACAATCCCGTTGGATATCATTCCTTCACCCGTAATATAACCACCCTTATCTCCAGCAAATGCAACATAACCTCCTCTAATAGATTTGACGTCGTAGAGAAGCTTCATGTCGCCTGTCATGTGCCTGGATGCCCCACTATCAACAATCCAATGACTACTGATAGTTCCTCCTGGAACACCCTGCACATGAACTTAATTGATTAGTTGGAGATGGGGACCCAAGCCAATGTGGTCTTGGGTCTTCCATTTTCATCAATAACAATAACTTCTTGTCTTTGATGATTGGTAAATTGTGATGGTCCCCCTGATTCAGTAATCGTTTTTGGTTTCCAGGTCTGTTTTGTTTTACCAGTGTCATTCTTTAAAATTTTAACTTCATGGTTGTCAGAAGTTTTTGAATTGTCTGGTTTGACAGAAACAGATGTTTTGGTAACCACATCGATTTTAATTGCCTTTTCAATTTTCTTGACCTGTTGGCGTTTTTGTTTCTTTTCCCTTTCTTTTATAAGGCGGGGATCTTGTTTTACCGAAACAGTTTGCCTCCGGTCAGTTTGGTCACGGGGATCATCAACTTTTCCTTTTTGTTTATGAAGATATGGACAATTTCGAATTATATGTCCAATTGTTCCACACTCAAAACATGATCTTCGTTCAACAAACCCCGAAGTATCATGTGATCGTCTTGCCGATGATGATGAACTTTGTGATCCCGAGGTACTAGGTTTTGAACTGCTTGGTTCATTTCTTTTCTGTACATTTGCTTTCTTAACAAAATCTAAGTTAGATTTGTTTTCAAATGTTTCAATTTTGTCCGTTCCCGTCGATTTCACAAAGTTTACATTTTTGTTCTTTTTTTGATTCGGCTTCTTTTGAGCTTGAGTCGGTGATTTTCCTTTTGGCTTGGTGTGATTTTGCTGTTTCTGCACTGTTGGTAATTTCTTATTGCCATATTGTTTTCGAATTTCGGCCTTTGGAATAGGAGGACACTGTGTAACTGTAACACGTGGTCCTGTCTTTCCTAAAAACTTACTTGTCGAATTTTCAAAGACTTTACTTATTAAAGATTGATTAACATTCTTAATAGGAAAATCTTTGTCAGAGTAGATTTTATCATCACCAACAAGAGTGTACAGCAAGTTCACACTCTCCGACTCTTTTTCAGACGAGGACTCAATTGCAACAGTCTTAGCGGGTTTTGCAGGAGGATCACATAGAATGTAATTCTCAAGAGGTATGTTCTCATCTTTGACTACCGCATCAGACTTTGCTGGGACAGCATCATCATATTCATCATCAGAAGAATCAGCATCCTCAGTAATGACTGGATGATCCTGATTCAGTTCAGCAGAAGACACACATGTATCTGCTGATACATCTGAATCTGATGATACTTCTTTCTTGTATCCGAGCCCTGTAGCAAACTCCTTTACATCTAGAGGAACAGATGGTTCAAAGAACACTTTATCCTCCTCGTCAGGCATTGCATCATAATTGTGTCTCACTGGTGGTGGACATTTCTTGTAACCTATGCATGTGACATCCCGTTTCTCTTTCTGAACGTCAATGATGTGATCCAACACATAGCTAGAACTCAAATAACTGTCTAGCTTAAGTTGGATCGCCTCACTTTCGGTTTTCATACAAGCCATCTCTTTTTGCATAATCTCAAGGCGAGATATATACAAATTAATGTCAGTTTGTTTTCTGGAAACCATTTTAGTTAGCTCGGTTTTATCTTTCTTTAACTTTTCAATTACTGATTTAAACTCCTTTTCATGGTTTTCATAAAACATATTGGCTTCAGTGCATTTTGAAAGATCCATGGTCAACTTTTGATTGTGGATGAATGTCACATCATACTTCTCTTGCAAAGCCTCGTGTTTGCTTTGCAATTCACACCACTTGGCATTCAAAGAAACATGTTTGTCTTGCAAGTCAAACAAACTAGCTTGTAAAGCATCATGTTTGCCTTGCAACTCAGACATGTTTGCCTCTAAATCAGCACATTTAACATGCAAACTATCACAATTAGCACAATTAATAGCAGTGGGTTCATCGACACATACCTGACTTGATGAACTGTCGACATTAGCCATAAAGGCTGAATGGAGAGAAGACGAAGAATAAGCAGCTTGATCCACCAAGATAGATCTTCTTTGAGTTCCTGCTTCAGCTTCCTCCAAAAGTTCATCAATATCTGCATCGATTGATGCATTTGATGTCTCACCCACATGATCATCGCCTGAACTTGAGGATTCTTCATCTGAACTCCTGCTATATCCCGAAGAGTCTTCATCCTCAGAAGATTCACCACCATTTGTGGAAGATTCTCCACCACTGGTGTGAACTAAATCCTTAACCACTTCAGCAAAACATGCTGTTCCATCTGGAGCATCACCACTCAACTGGATTGACCAGTCACAACCTTCATCCACTTGAACCACAAGTGCCCGGTTGGCATTTGATGTTCCAGCTTGGCTCTGGTTGTTGACAGGTATTAATGTACGCTCAGTGTTCCTGTTCTGGTTCTGCTGGTTGCCTTGGTTTCTGAAGGGATTCTGGTTCCCATGCTGTGCTGGCTTTGTACATTCCCTTTTAAAGTGACCCCATTCACCACAATTGAAGCACTTTACTGCCTGTTTATCGAACCCATACTTAGTGTCTTTCTTGCTTTCCAAGCTGGTTCTGCCAGTACTTTCCATGAAATCCTTTGCCCTTCTTACAGCACTAGCAAAGGCGCACTTGATATCCATCAAGTCCATCTCTTCCTTATCAATCTGCCGATAGTCTTCTTGTGTCAGATTAATGTTGCCAATCTGACCTTCCACTAACCCACAGTACGCGCTCACTATAGTGTTAAGCAGCTCCATGTGTTCCCTTGCTACTTCTACACTGACCTTAGAGAAGCTTGAAGTGTCGAGCTGTACTGTATTTGGTTTTGATTGCTGACCAGCAGATGATGTCCCTCCATAACACGCTTGTTGTTGAGCAGGAGGAGGAGGAGGTGGTTGTATTGGATTTCCATACATGTCTGTGGTGGGAGCTGGCTTAACAGGAACTTGTACTGGATTGCCATACATATCTGTGCTTGTGACAAATGCCGTTTGAAGTGGAGCATGTGGACCGGTTCTTGTAGACGAAGAACTGGAAGTTCCATAATACATTTCTGGATTTTGTGGCACTGGAACTCTTTTTGCCTTTAATGTTTCCTCCTGATCCTTGTTTTCTAAAAGCTGCACGAAGTCGTTGATGTTTGTAGTTCTCAAAACTCCGTTATACTTCAAGATTTCCAAGAAACTATTCCATTGTGGAGGCAATGCATCAGCAAACTTCTTCACCACCTCTTCTGTAGTTGTCACTACTCCAAAATTGTTCAACTCTGTAAGCAAGTGATAAAACCGGCTTGTCATGTCTCCCAAAGACTCCTTATCCATGCACGTGAAACCATCAAATTCTTTCTTGAGAAGATCATGACGCAATTGGCCTGTTGCTTCATTCCCTACTCCTCTGGTTTTCAACCCGTCCCACAACTTCTTCGTTGTCTTGAAACTGACAAACTGGTGGTAGATATCTTTGCTTAACGCCTGAGTGAGAATGGCGTATGCTTTCTTTTCTAGATCATACGTTTTCTTTTGATCTTCAGGAAGATCGGCAAACGTAGCAGTATCTGAAGCAGCAACCTCTATAGCTTGATCGAAATCTGTAGTGAAACGTATCCACAGTTCGGTATTTTGACCAAGAACGTATGTACGAAATCTATCAACCCAACCCAGATACTCATTTAAGTGCATCGACTTTGGAGGTCGATTCAAACTTCCGGTTTCGCTTTCACTCAATAAGATACTTTGAATGCTCGGAGTTTGATTTGATACTAATGCCCATTGACCTGTCGATATGGCATTTGCTTGCGAAGATGTTGACACCAGAGATTCGGCCCATGAGGGAGATAGACTTGTATTTGTGTACTTTCCACTATCTGGAGCCGGTGTACCCCACCATGAGGGAGTTGAACCTGTACTTGTGTATTTTCCACTATCTGGAGCCGGAGTTCCCCACCAACTTGGGTTCATGTTTGATAAGAAAAATGAATTCTATGTTAATATCTCGAAAGATAACAGCCAGCCGAAGGATCCCTGATCGAAAGACCTGAAAAACACAAACTTGTTAAGCCTAAACAGACTAGGATCGAAGGATCAATACTTGTTCGAAGGATCAACAGTGTTCGAAAGATCACTGTTGAATTTCGAACAATGATTTCGAAAGATTCACAATTGAAAGATCCTTATCTTTCGAATATATGTCCTTCGAAAAGATTCCCTGGATTGAAGGATAAGTCTCAGACTTCGAAGGATGTTCGAAGGATGATTATCTATCGAAACTTCCTTTGATCGAAAGATGATCTTTCGACTTCGAAGGATATCCTTCGATCTCTACTGACACAGTTGACAAAAAGGTGACAGGTTGGTGAAAAGGTGATTGGTTGGTAGAAACTTTCGGCAAAAAGGTATGTTCAGACCATACCTTTTTCACCAAAACCAATTTGACCAATAAAATATACTAAAAATGGAAGGATCTTATCCAGAAGCCGGTCACCGGAGTAAGCCGGAATTTGGCCGGAAATCACCAAGTTTCTTAAAAACAAGTTTTTAAGTTACCCAACCCGTCCATTAACACCCCCGGTTAGTTTAGAACACGTTTTTACGTCAAGAATATGCGAGAAAGACACTAAAAACGGGTGCTAAACCATGTGAGTTTTGTCCAAACACTCTCGGTTTTTAACAAGGAAAAGAGCCACGGCTCTGATACCACTTGTAGGTCCCTCGGAGGATGAGGTCAAACCTTAACCTTGTTATGTTAAACACACTAGCAAGTGCGGAATCCAAGCTAGAGTGCAAACCGAGATGAAACAGCACAAACACAAGACACACAATATTCACCGATTAACACCACTTGTATTAATACGTATGAAAGGTTCGGTTACAAGCTCAATGTCTACAAATCTGTTTTGCAAACTCTCTAAGTGTGTGTGTGTTCTCTGTGAAGTGTCTCTCCTAGTGTCTGTCTGAAGTGAACACATTACATGAGTATATATACTCATCACAGCTTGTCTGGTCGAAGGATTAGATAGATTGATCGAAGGATCATCTATCGATCTGAAACCTGTCGAAGGATCTACATATATCTCGAAGGATGATCTATCGAGGTCCATCAACATCCATCGAAGGTTTATCTTTCGAGCTCATCGAAGGATCTAAACTATCCTTCGATGACTCATCCTTCGACACAGACAAATTACAATTATGTACCAACTGTTTGTCCAAGTCAAACCAGGAGGATGGTTGACTTGGTCAAACTTACAGGACTAACAACGGACATCGTTTTGTATCAGACAAAATACAGACAAAGTACAGACACAAGTGCTCCAACATTTTAAGACGAGCGGGGCAAAGTATAATAAATTTTCATCAATTGATATAAATTTGAGTTATTTTACATTTCGACGTGTAACACCCCGAAAACGGGTTTGGTAATCAAACCTTGTTAATAGTAAAAATGGGTAAAATACCGTTAGTCGTAAAATTAACCCGGTGACTATTAGAATTTAAATAAATAAATCTAGTATTTATTAAAAGGATGGGAAATACTTTGAGAAAGTAAAGTATATAAAAAGGCCCGAGATTTAACGGGACTTAAAATAAAACGGGGTTTTGAACAAGATGAATAACTAGGAAAATTATAACCTAGTTAACTACAAGTCTAGAACTAACTTGAAATAGGGTTAAATGACCAAACTACATGTTGAACAAAAGTGGAGAGGTCTATGTTGTTAAAATTGAAACTATATTACTATTTTTTTAAAAAAAAATAACCAAACACCCCATTTTGGGAGGTCTGGTCGTACAGAAGCAAGGCAGGGGCGATTCCCCACTCCAAAAACCCTAACGTCCACAAAACAACCAAATTGAAGGTCCAAATCTGATCAAAAACAGAAATCGAGCATATATTATTGATCCTCATCACAAGGGGATTACAAGGTATGTAAAATTTGATGAAAACTCTCAACTAGAAATTCTCACAAATTTGGGAAATCTGAAAATTAGGGTTTGCATGTTTGTTTTTATGATGGATTAAGAACAATATAGTGTCTAGGGGCAAACCCTAGACAATTATGAGTTTAAATCATGTGTAATTTAGCAAAATCCATGAACACCCTTATAAGTGATTAGTGGGTTATGTAGAAATTGATAAACACTAGGAAATTGGGTATTGTTCTAGTGTAATTTGACAATTGTGAAGTGATTTCAGAATTGTAGAAGCAAACCATTATGTAAAATGGTTGATTGATGTGAAATTAGGGCTAAGTGATGAACTAGAGACTTGATATTTAATCATGTAAAAATCTGCCCATAAAGTGTTTGTGAAAACGCCTCAAAGAAGGCTTAAAACTGAAATTGAAGTTTAAACGCATAATTATGATGTTTCGGTGTATCATGCGACAAATGGTTTAAAAAAGGAGTTCTAAACATGTTTATGATTGAACTCTTTAGGCAAAGAATCCGGAACGTCAAACGGACAAGCCGGAGGTGATACACGCTTGGAAGGTGTGCTTTAAAGGTACGTAACTACGGTTCCGTTACATTATGCTTGATTTCGTATTTTCGTTAGTAGACTTTAAATTAGCAAAATACATGAAATTGGCATTTAGTGGAAGTGACGAGGATCACTTGGTAAATAAACGGGGCCAAAGGTGAAATTATCACCCTTTGACGATATTGACTAATGGTTTGTCGAGTTATATGTTTATAGGAATAAATATCGAATGGATGCGCACATCGCTATTGCTTAGCGGCTACTAAGTCAAGGTATTGAAACGGGCCAATTTATTGATCCGAGCCAGGTATGTATAATAATACAACTCATCACGTAGAATTTGGAGTTCTATAAGAGTTAGACCAGGTTAAAGTATAGATATTCGGTTATCTTTAGGTAAACCGAATAAGTTGAATTAAGTTTATGGTGTTTTAGAAGCACATGAGTTTACAAACAAGAATTATAGTTAAAAGGTTGGATTTTAGCCAAACAAGTACTTAAAAGTCCTTGTAGTAAAGGAATGATGAAAATTGACCGAATTGCCCTTACAAACTAATTTAAACGAACGACCCATAAAGGTGGTCCGGAATAAGTTTTATGATTAAACATATGCTTAGAATGAGTATAGGTAGTGAAGGATGTAAATCCTTGGGTCGAAAGACCTTATATGAGTCTTTTTCGTAAAATGGTAATCCGAGGGGTAGAAACTCGGAACCTATAGATATCCATATTAAATCCAACACACATATATAGATGTGCTGGAAGATAACTTGATAAGAAATGTAGGAATAAAATGCTAGGAATGAATGAAAGCGAGTTCAAGTGTTAAAGTGCTAAAATACCCTTAACGGGTCAAAATAAGCATACAAGTGAAAATGGGTTTAAATTGTGTAATAAACCTTTGATTAGAACCTAAAATGGTAGATAACATTAGTTTGAAGAAGTGTTTGTGATGTAGGAATCAAACAAATACGTTTGTTTGATAAAATGCGTAAACGGGTCAAATTTTTGTAAAAAGGTAATAAGCCGAAGCCATGAAAGTTTCAAAATTTATTAAGCCGGATGTCGGATTTTAACTCCATATGATGGAGAATCAAATTATAATCACGTAGGAAGAAACGGTAGGTCAAACGGGTAAGCGGACTGAAAGATACGAAAGTTTTCGTGTCAATAAACGGCAAAATGGAAGAAGCTGGTGCAGGGGCCACCGTAACTTACGGTGGGTACCGTAAGTTACGGTGGAGGCTGAAGTCTTTACGGCAGTTCTCCACTGCCTTACGGTGGTGGTATGTTATAACAGGGCTACCGTAAATTACGGTGTCCATCGTAATTTACGGTGGACCCTGTACAAAAAATGTATTTTTGATTAGTGTTGTTTTCCGGACTTGTTTGGATACGTTTTAAATCCCGTATGATTAAAGCATTTCATGTTTTTATGAAATGTAGGTACTTTGTGGATGCCGGAAGAAGGTCAAGCTCAACGAAGAACCGAACACGAATAAGACACATGCTTCCGCACTTGGCCTCGTCATAAATTTTAAATGACGAATCTGATTACGTTATGTCAATTAACTTTTGATTTGCGAAAATTTTTAATAAACCCATATTTCCAATGTATATGTAATCTTAATTACATGATTGTTTTCGTAAAATATACGTTAAACCTTGAATTATAAGAACGGGTGTTACACGACGTCGTCGCAACGTGCCATACCTTTCTTTAACTTCAAAACACATTAGTTTCTAACATGCATGCTTTTATGTACGTGTTGACATAAATTCAAGTTAGTTTACGTTTCAACGTAAATTTCATTTGCAAATAAGTCTGGTCAAATGTAAACAGCCCCCCTGTCTCAACCCCCGACCCCTGCCTCGGAAGGCGGGCGGCCACGGCCTACTCAGAGATGGTGGTATCGGTGTTTATCATTAATTGGGATAAAACAAAAGTTTTTGTTACAAACAGATTTATAGGGATAAACCCTATTTTATTGAAATAAACATCTTCTTTATTTTTTGTAACTTTTATAGCCACTTTTCCATGCCTTTAGTGCTGTCCAGCTAGCTTCTATTTGGCTTTCACATTTTGTTACCTGAAACGCGTTTAAAAACATTTTGTCAGTGGGAAATACTAGTGAGTGAATCCCAATTTAATCAAGACAAGTTTTATCAGTTTACAGTTATTGAGGGTGATCTCGCAATTACATTTGTTTATTTTTCTACTTTAATTACCACTAATGGTACTGTCAACCCGACTTGTGGTCATGTTACTACTCACAGTATAGTAACAAATTTTGTATACAAAACCCCAACATACCGACGATAATTTTAGAATTACAAATACTCAATCACTGTGAAATATAATTCTAGAATATAACAAAAGCTGAAGGTTCTTAGGAACAATGGAACTGTTAGACAATAATTGGATACTAATTACAATTTTGCCTTCTTTTGTATTGTTTGTGCTCCATCTCCTCATATTTATCAAACTGAAGTGAAGTGATGATGTACTACATTTTATTTTATCTAAATCTCAAAGTTACTAATATTTTTTCTACTCAAATCTAGATAAAGCCAATATTTCTACATCAAGTGGTGGAAGACTTGCATTTCTCTTGAGAGATACATGTTTAACTCTTAGTGCATAACAAGGCAATGATGATAATGATAGGAGACCTAGTGAAACTTGGGTTGATCCTTGAGTCAAACGGGTTTTACCGGTAATTTCACCGTTGTGCCTACGGAGGATGGGTTACCGTGTTTTCCTCGGAATTGGTGGTGGACTCGGTTACTCTCAGAGTACTCCGTTTGGTCCAGTGGGTGTCCCGAGAATGCTTGGGATTAATTTTATTGGCCGTTCAAAAAAATCTAGAAAAATTTTATTAGGAAAGGTTTATATTTAGTTATAAGAATGTGTTTTTGATTTATTTGTTTATTTTTTTAGTCTTTTAATTTAAAAATACCCTAGCTTTGGTTTTTTTTCGATTGTTATACTGAGTACCGGTACCTTAAAGAAGCGAAATGGTACCCATCAACTTTCCGCCGCGAAGCGCGGAGTACCCCAACTAGTTTAAAACAATTGAGGTTTTGTAAAACAGTTTGCAAAAAGGAGGATTACTCACATTGCTACTTTAGGGTTTTCCTTTGTGATTTCCTGGTTATTATCTATTAATTATACAATACACATGCGTTAGTATAATAACCTAAATTTTACATTAGTATACCCTCCCCGAGACAGGACTCCAATGACTACGTCGGGCAGAGCCTCAACAGCCGTTACGGAGCACTAGATCAATCGGGCAGCGTATCAAATACATAACCGGGGGTTAAAATATTTACAACGAGGCAAAACTTCGTTATATTAGTGGGTATAACGCCTGGGTATAATTCTATTTCTTCAGATTTGAGAGAGATCGAAAAGAATTGAGCGAATTGGACTGAAGGCCGATGGCCTCCTTTTATAGGGCTGCATTGGCAGTCCCTCGCACCCCGCGTAAAACTCACAAGGGCTTACGTGCCCCGCGACATAGGGTACGTATGGCCTAGCTTGGCCCGGTCATGGGCTTAGCTTCGACACGAGTATGACACGTGGCGGCTCCGGGGCTTGCCTCATGTCTACTCGCTCGCGGCACGCGTAAGATGAAGAACAAGTCTTCGCGGCCCGCGAGAGACTATAAAAATTGATTTTTATTTAATTTTTGTAAAATTAAAGGTATTTAGGGTCTATTTTCGTATACGGGGTGTATTTTAGGACGTATAGGGACATTCTAAATATTTTAGAAGTGTCGGAATTATTTTAGGAGGGTTGTTATATCATCCTCACCTTGTTTTAGAACTCGTCCTCGAGGTCTATTGGAATAGCTGTGGATATTTTCTCTGCATCTCTGATTCAAGCTCCTAAGTGTATTCTGGTCCTCTCTTGGAATTCCATTTTACTTTGACTAGAGCCAATCTCTTGTGTTTGAGATTCTTGACTTTTCTATCTTCAATCTGTAGTGGCTTCTCTATAAATTTAAGTTTCTCATTTATCTCTATATCATTAAGATATGCCACTAATGATTCATCAGCTAAGCACTTTCTGAGATTACATACATGAAATACATCATGTATTCCTGCCATCTCTTCTGGCAGTTGTAGCTGTTAAGCTACTGGTCCTATTCTTTTTATAATCTCAAAAGGTCCAACATACATGGGGCTTAGATTTCCCCTTTTGATGAATCTTATCACTCCTTTCCAAGGAGAAACTTTCAATAACACCTTGTCTCCTACTTGAAATTCCAACGGCTTTCTCCTGTTATCAGCATAACTCTTTTGTCGAAAACGTGCTGCCTTCAGTCGTTCCTTGACTTGAATAATTTTGTCCGTTGTTTCTTGTACTATTTCTGGTCCAGACAATTTCTTTTCTCCAATTTCTTCCCCACAAATTGGAGTTCGGCACTTTCGTCCATAAAGTGTTTCGAATGGCACAACATTGATACTTGTATGATAGCTGTTATTGTAGGAAAACTCTATTAATGGTAAGTGATCGTCCCAATTTCCTCCGAAATCAATTACACAAGCTATAAGCATATCTTCCATTGTCTAAATTGTCCTTTCGCTTTGTCCATCCGTGGCGGCTCCGGGGCTTGCCTCATATCTACTCGCCCGCGGCCCACGTAAGATAAAGAACAAGTCTTCGCGGTCTGCGAGAGACTATAAAAATTGATTAATATTTTTTAATTTTTGTAAAAATAAAGGTATTTAGGGTCTATTTTCGTATACGGGGTGTATTTTAGGACGTATAGGGACATTCTAAATATTTTAGGAGTGTCGGAATTATTTTAGGAGGGTTGTTATAACCCCCCCCCCCCACACACACACACACCGTTGCACATGTGCATCGGTACTGTTTTCAGTTTTTTTTTGTGACGAAATTTGGCGATTTTTTATAATAAAATATTATTTTTGTGTGTTTTTAGTTTTTTAGGTATTTTTGGTTGTGTTCACACTGATTCTCGCGGTTCTCACAATAAAGGGTGGTTCTTAATGGATCCTTATCCTATATATATACACAATGGGCTTGGCTATACAAGAAACCCCATCTTTTTTAAAAAACTATGCAAACCCATTACCATCCATTGATTATGTTTCATCACACTTGATCAATGGCTCTCATAATTTTGGTAACAATTAGATTTAAAAGAAATGTAATAATACACATTAGTCAACTAGAAGGGCATTTTGGGTAGTATATTCCTTCTCTTTCCACTGTCTAGTCCTATCATCTTTAATGCACCTCTCTTTCTCTCTCTTCATATCCAATTTAAAATCACAATCTCAGCTCTCTCAATTCCCTCTTTCCCATGACTTTCCCTTCTCTCTACACAACACTTACAACCTGCAAGCCTAAAGAGAGAGTGAGAGCCGTGAGAGAGAGTACCAGAGAAATCGAAAGAGAAAGAGAGGTCCAGAGAAATCGAAAGAGAGAGAGAAAACTTGTTAGTGCACTACATCTGTTGATTCCGTCTAGGTGTCTAGGATCAGGTCTTACATCGTATTGTATAGCATAGGGCACGAAATACGAGAAAACAGGAGTCTGTATAGGTTTTATATGTTAGGGTCGCTCATAGGGACATAGAATTCTTGGGTCGCTTATGTGTCAAGTGTGGATCGCTTATAGGGACTTACCTGGTCCGCTCTTATGAACATATGTCACATGAGCGGACCCAGCAGCCTATATATAGGGGTTGCTTGAGCGATCCTCATAAGGTTGTATCCGAATTCCACGCCGAAGCTCTGCCGGTGTGACGATCGAGCTGTAAAACGTTTGATATCAATAAAACAAGCAGTTAGAAAGGAGAACAAGCTACTTCTACTTGTATTTCTTATTATTCCGCATCTGAAACGCAAGAGATAACCTCTGAACGACTCGTTCGGGTCAGCAAACGATCCTACAAGTGGTATCAGAGCTTGGGAGGAGGTTTTCTACAGATTGTAGCTGATTTTTAGTGTTTCTTCTCACTTCTACACCTTCTTTTCTCATTTCCGGGAGATTTCACGGTTGAATTTCGTTCAAAAACTCACAGACTGTGTATAATCATACTTAGACAAACCCTTGAAAGTTTCAAGTCAAAATACAGCCTAAAAACTGGTCAAATCATGTTCGATATATGGTTCGCTCGTAGTGACGTCATCATGAACCGCTCTTAGGTCACGTTTTGAATCGCTCATTTGTACAAATTTGCAGTTGGTTCGCTCAAAATTTGTGTTTGCACCGCTCATAAGTCAGTTTCTGGACCGCTCATCTCTGGACCGCTCCAAAAGTCAAATTTCTGGACCGCTCCAAAAGTCAATTTCTGGATCGCTCATTTGAATAAATTTGGTTCGCTCTTTTAGTTATCAGCCTGATTCGCTCGAACGAACAACATCCTGGTCCGCTCGAACGGATATTATTTGAGTTCGCTCATTCGATAAAATTGATTGGTCCGCTCATTAGTCAGTCACTCGATTCGCTTATTTGGATTTCTCTGGTTCGCTTATTGTGCAAAGTTTATTCGCTTTTCGATCATCTGTTTAGCTCGCTTATAAGACAGTATGGATTCCGAGTTTTACAACGCTTTTGCTACATCGACTACTCCAGCCGCGATTGCTCAAGCCATGAATCTAGAAAACGAAACGGGAACTACCCAGAAACCCCCGAAATTGATGAGCATTGAGGAGTATTATGGGTGGAAGGATCGGTTTGAAAACTGGGTTCAGGCAAATCATCTCAGATCGTGGGAATGCATATTGGAAAAGTACACATTGCCTCGAACAGAATTGCAAGTTGTTAAACAAATATCCAAATTCTCAG
Source organism: Helianthus annuus (assembly GCF_002127325.2). NCBI lineage: Eukaryota > Viridiplantae > Streptophyta > Magnoliopsida > Asterales > Asteraceae > Helianthus > Helianthus annuus. The sequence goes on from NC_035442.2 coordinate 137,106,712, forward strand.
AACAAGAACGTGCAATGTACAGAGCAGAGAAAATGATGATTAGTCTGTTACAGCAGGCGATTAAAGAAGACATATTCATTTTGTTATAGCACGACAAAACTGCTAAGTCGATATGGGATGCTCTTAAAGTCAAATTCGAGGGTAGTGAAAGTATGATCAAAAGCAAGAAGGCATTGCTTAAGAAAGAATTTGACTTGTTCTGTAGTTTGCCGGGAGAGGACACTAAGAAGTTGATCGAGAGATACTGTCATTTGGTGCGATCATTTTCAATGTTGGGTGTCGATAAAGCTCGTGAAGAATATGTTGATAAGTTGGCTGATGCGTTACCTCAGAAAGAATGGGGAACGTATTTGATGATACTGAAAAACATGGGTGTTTATGACAGACTGACAATCGGACAGTTTATTGAGAAGTTAGAGGGACAGGATCTGGAACAACAGAAGATAGCCAGGATGAATAACCCGAGTGGTCAACAGGATGTAAAGATGTATGATAAAGGTAGTATTCCAGTTTCTGAAGTTGAAGAAGTCCAAAGATTCAAACCGCTTTCAGTGCTGGAGATTCATCAGAAAAAGCTGATCAGGGTTCAAACAAGAGCAGCAGCGGGTTTTCATCGTTTCCAAGTGTGAATCTGAAAGAGACTAACACTAGTTTTCAGTCTCAGAGTACAAAAACCGGAAATGGATACATAATTCAGTGCAACATAGCTCTCAACCTTCCAGAAGGTCAAAGCTTCTCTGAAGACACTGCTAAAGACCACATGGCACTTCTGGGTTCAGTTCTTTTATCCTATGAAGGTCTTGTTGCTGGTCGGATTGGAAATCCTATGCTTACCAAAGAGGATTATGATCAGATAGACGCCGAAGAAATGGAACTCATGGATATTAAATGGTGTCTTGCTAGTGTTTTTCGACGAGCTGAGAAATTCAAAACCATTACCGGGAGAAATGACTTTCTTGATGCACATGTTTCTACTTTAGGTTTTGAGAAATCTAAAGTTACTTGTTTTCGATGCAGGGAGAAAGGCCATTTCAAGCGGGAGTGCAAAGGAAGAGAAGCTAGCGGAGCACATAATCCATTTGGGAAAGATGATTACTACCGCAAAGCTATCTATCAGCAAGTTGGTCAATCCCAAGAACCACAGACAGCTCACGGGAGAAAGATTGAAGACTCCAAAAGAGCATGTGTTGTGGATTTTAGCTGGAGTGATTACATATCATCTGAAGCCACAGCAGCACGCATTATTGATTAAGATGATGAGAAATTACCAGAAGGTTTCAGCTGGGATATGTTTGTTGATGAAAAGGGAGAGTTCAAAGCATTCATTGCCAAGATTGTCAAAGAGCCAGATTTGTTTGCTACTTGGATGAAATCAATTGGAGTGAATGTGGTTAGTGAGGATGAAAAGTCTGTTGCGTCTGTTGGAAATTCAGAGAGTACCGATGAACTTTCAGAAAGATCTGGAGAAATTTCAGAGGGTTCAGATGAGAGTTTATCGAGTTCTGATGAGAGTGTACAGAATGAAATTATTTCAGAAAAAGCACTTGTATTTGATAAAACACCGTCTGATCCTGGTGTTTCTGATGATGATTCTGAAAAATCTGTACAGTCTGATCAGTCACCAGTTGATAGTAGCAGTGATGTTGAGGAAGAAAAACATATAAATGTTGCTAAATCTCATCTTTCTCCTGAGAGTTTTCATTTCTATTTTGCAGAACGAATGGAGAAACTGAAAGAGAAACGAGCTGCTAGAGAACAACAAGCTGAATCTGAAGGTAATATTCAAAACACTGAGAATGTTGCTGAGAAGATTACTGAGGTTGTGAAAGAAAAAGAAAAGGTGATTGAAGAAGAAAAAGTGGTTGAAGTTAATAAAACAATCGAAGTTGAGAAGATTGTTGAAGTCGTCAAGCCGTGTGAGAAGTGCTTGGAAGCTTGCAAGGATTGTGCATCAAAAGATGACATCATAGCTGAGTACGAAAAAAAGAAGGAGCAGTTACTGTTCAATCTCAATTATGTGAAAGAATCGTACGACGTGTTGAACAAAACAGTAACTGGTCTCCAAACAATAAACTCAGAAAGAGAACAGGCGCTGACAATGATGAATGCAACTTTAATGTCAAAGCAAAAAGCTATAAATTTTTACATTGAAGAGAGTGCCAAATGGAAGCAAGAGTTGGAAACTGAAAAGATTGAAAATGAGAGAATTAGGCGGTTATTGTTAAGCTATACTACTTCTGATTATCTTATTGATCGTGTTTATCCAACTGTTGCAGGTATGGAAGCTTTCAAAGATGAGAAGCTGAAAGAGAAGAAAGACTGTGGTAAGAAATCGACTGTTAGTTACAATAAATGTCCGCCTCCAATTTGGGATGGTTATTCACCTAGGAGACCAAATGAGGAGCAATTGGAAAAAGCAGTCAATATAAAGCTTAAAACCGACACAACTGACGTTTTACCAGATAACATAGATATCACGTATACCTCGTCCGATACTGATCACGAGTCTGTTCTAATCAAAAAGGTGGTCGATCAAGTGTTGGATACTGATGAGGAGTCTGAGTTGAAATCTGGGTCTGGAAAGTCAAAGTCGTCTTTCAACAGTCAAAATTCGTCAGAAAAACGGTCTTATAGTAAAGAATTTTTATTGTCAAAGGCAGATTTGAATGATGAAACATTCGAAGTAGTGTATACTTTGAATGGTTCGGACAAATTATATTACAATAAAGAGTTCCCAATAATGAGTGTTAAAACGGAACTAATAAACAAAACTTTCAAACTTATAGAGGTTAATATTCCAGAATTAAAAGTTTTGAAAAGTTTTGAAAAAGCTAAAAAATATACTTCTAGAGTTCAACAACGTTTAAACAAGAAAAAAGGTTACAATTCTGGTTCTGGTTTTCAAAAGAAACCTAACCAGAATCGTAGCTACAAAAAGAAGGGTCTTGGTTTTATTCCACCAGAAAATGATAAAAATATGAAAAATTCTAAAATAAAATCTGAATTTGTTTCAGGTGGAAGTGCTGAGAAGAAACAGCAGAACCCGTTCTGGAGACAGTCTAATAAAGAGTTTCTTGCTGAGAGAAAGAAGAATGGAGATGATATATGTTATCAAAGAGAGACTAGAACCTGTTATAGATGCAATGAAGCTGGTCACATTGCATGGAATTGTTCAAAAAGTGTCCAATCAAAACATGGAGTTTCTCAGAAGTTGAAAGAGAAAGTTGTTGATGTTGACACACAAACCAATGGATCTAAATTTTTTGAAAATTCAAAATTTGAGGTTGGCGAGTGTTCGGAAAAGAATTTTTACAAAAAGAAAGGAAAAGACAACCAGGTATGGGTGGCGAAGAAAGGTGAAGTGAATGTCGGCAATGAATCTGGTTCCACAAAGCCAGAAGAGCCACAGGTGAAGAAGAAGATTTCAGTGAATGATGAGGAATTTTCATCATTGAAGTTTGAGGAAGTAAAGAAGAAAGTGGGAAAAACTGAGATTTCAAATCAGTTTTATAAAGAAAAGGATGAATTTGATGTCGAGAAAACATTCAACGGGAATGTTAAAAAGATTTTTGGGAAAATGTTGAGTGGGAGAGCTAAGGGGGTAAAAGATTTTTATGCAACTAAAAAGGCAACATACAACCCTACAGCTCAGGAACTAAAGGCCATCAAGTCTGAAAAGACTTGGTTGGAAGTTTGTTTTCCATGATAGTCTTAGGACTATGCCGGAGATCCCAAGTTTATATCGTGGATCAGGAATCGGCATATTTCTAGTGTTTGAAAAGATTGTTTGAAAGATTTTGAATAGTGTTTGATTGTTTTGCAGGTTGAAGGACTACGCCAAAGCTTCCAGGTTGGTAATTGCAAAGCAGGAATCGGCATCCTGATTGGTAAATTGGTGATGTAGACGTAACATTCCTACGAGTGGTAATCTTGATCCCACAAGTGGTATTTGTGGTTAAATTTTGAGATGTTTGTATACTTTGAAGAGGTTACATTTACAAGTGGTACAGAAGGTTCTTAAATGAAAATGATAAATCAGGGACATTAAATTGTACTTGATTTATTATTCATGGCAAGAGAAGCACAAGATGATGAACCACATCCCCGTTTTTAAAAGGTAGACCTATAAGTGGTTGTTATCAACACAAATTCATTTTTCGGAAAAATCATTTTGATTAAAACAAACTTAAGTGTTTTGAAATCTAAATGAGAAAATGTTTTGTGATAGGGGGAGTTCAGATTGTTTATGCCTAGTGAATGGCGATTTGATGTGATTCAGTGTCGGTTGTCAAGTTTCTGTACAGTTTGTTTTACTTTTCTTGTTTCTAGTGGGTCAAGAGTTTAGAAGTTTTCAAATTTTCTTTAAAATGTGTTTGCATTTTAGGGGGAGTAGGGAAATTTCAGAAAATCCAAAAACATTTGAAAATTTGAAAAAGCCAAAAGCATGATAAAATTCAAAAATGAGTTTTGTTGCGAAAAAGAGGAAATGATAGTACATCAGTGGACTATCACGGCACGCTAAAGAATTGAAAAGTTTAAAAAGTGTTAAACAATTTTACTGCGGATGTGTCAGTAGATTTTCGCACATTTAGTAAATTGAAACGAGATATAAACCTAAATTCAAACTTGCTTGATTTGTGGGTAACTATTCTTGAATATATGGGTAACCCCTGAAATCTTGTTTGAAAGGTCCCATATTCTGAGATACTAGGTCTTTATACTCAGTGATATCTGGGGTATTATCCCGGGACTTCTGCTGTATGGAAGTACTGACCTAGTCCCCGGATAATACTTTCTGGAAATGCTTGAAAAAGCGCCGCCCTCAGCAATCTGATTAAACAATAAAATTGATAGTCATTGTTGTTGAAATGCAAAAGATCCTCTAAAGGGGACCTACCAAAAGTCGAACCGTCATCTCTCTGCTGAACGGAAGTTCTGACCTGAGCTCTCACGGTTTCGCACCTAACCCTTTACAGATATCAGTTGTGGTATACTCACCTGTAAGACTGAATATTTGGGATCTGGATACGGGAGTATATTCAAGTGGAGTGATACACAATTAAGTTTAAGTCTCTAAAACATTAATATCGTATCTCGAATCGATTGAAATTTGTGTTGAGAATTTAAGAGGACAAACATACTGACAATCTAGGTAAATTGTTTAAAGCCTAAAATGAAATCAAGCTTAACGGTGTTGATGATTTGTCTCATAAACTGATATGATCCTCTTGCACAAACTCACAAAAATATTGATTGTAAATATTACATTTCTATATGTTTGTATTTTCAAGTGGTGTCAGATAATATCTCTCAGAAAATCCAAAAAGATTTTGTATGTGTTTTAGCATAATTTTTTTAAAAAAAGTCAAAAAGATTTTCGACAACTGATGTTGAAAAACTGATTTTCAAAATTCCGAGTGCTAAACATGATGAACATCATTTGAGGGGGAGTGTTTGTTTAAATCTAACTGTTTTTCGTTAATTCTAACCTTCTTCAAGTGGTTCATCATAGATAGTTGAGAGAGAGTCATGTGATGGTACAAAATTGTTTGAAATATTTGTGAAAGGAATTTATTTCGGGGTTGAGATTGTACAGGTAACCAAGTTTTGAGTCCTGAAGATCTGTTAAAGTTGATCGATCCTGAAAGAATGAGTAGAGACAGATTCTGATTCTGAAGATCACGTTTATTGTTGATGCTAATGAATTTAAGGAATCAAGAGATCTGATCAAGAGAATTAAAGTGTTTTTAGAGCCAGGTTATTCGATTCTGAAAGCCTGTGAATATCAGACAACGATCTTGAAGATGTTACTGAAGAACAAAAGAATGCCAGTAAATCGAGAGGGGGAGTCTGAAGATTGAAAGAAGAGAAAAGCCCAGAGACTGATCTAGGCTGCAGATGTGAAGACACAGTTTTACAGTCAAGGTGTGTTGACGACTCCATCAACATCTGAGGGGGAGTCTGCTAGTTTTACAGTCAAGGTGTGTTGACGACTCCATCAACATCTGAGGGGGAGTCTGTTAGTGCACTACATCTGTTGATTCCGTCTAGGTGTCTAGGATCAGGTCTTACATCGTATTGTATAGCATAGGGCAGGAAATACGATAAAACAGGAGTCTGTATAGGTTTTATATGTTAGGGTCGCTCATAGGGACATAGAATTCTTGGGTCGCTTATGTGTCAAGTGTGGATCGCTTATAGGGACTTACCTGGTCCGCTCTTATGAACATATGTCACATAAGCGGACCCAGCAGCCTATATATAGGGGTTGCTTGAGCGATCCTCATAAGGTTGTATCCGAATTCCACGCCGAAGCTCTGCCGGTGTGACGATCGAGCTGTAAAACGTTTGATATCAATAAAACAAGCAGTTAGAAAGGAGAACAAGCTACTTCTACTTGTATTTCTTATTATTCCGCATCTGAAACGCAAGAGATAACCTCTGAACGACTCGTTCGGGTCAGCAAACGATCCTACAAAACTGGTGGGTTTCCAGCCACCCACGGCAGCAGCAGCGATGTGGCGGTGGTGTTGTTGACCGTTATGGTTGGGGCAGGGGAGGCGGTAGATGCACGATGGTGGTTGGTGGAAGGTGGAAGGTGGTGGCTGGTTCATTCTGGGTTGTTGGTAGTTGATAGCGGCGACAGTGGGTGGTTGTAGAAGGTGGTGGAGGGTGGGTGGTTGGTGGCGCCGGAGTTCGAAACATCGTCGGAGTCAAGATCTAGTAATGGTTAATGTTCTCTCTCTCTCCTCTCCTCTGTCTTCAATCAAGATCTAGTAATGGTTAATGTTCATGTATTTTAAAAAAATCGAAAACTTTAGGATGAGATTTTTGAACGGGATTTTTTGTTGGTTTGGTTGCTTGTTTGGGGATTTTTATCTTAACAATAATTGTTTTTTTTGTTGGTTTGGTTGCTGGTTTAGCCTTTTGATCTGAACAGTAAGTGTTTTTTTTTTTGTTGGGTTGTTTGATTTACAGAAACAGACCCATAACATGTGTTAAGCACCTGTTAGAATAATATATAACGTGTGTTGATTTACAGAAACAGATCCATAAAGATATTCAATTGACAAGCTGGATGGATGCGGGGATATTGAATAAGTCAAATCTTTTGGGAAAGAAGTTTTCGTTCGTTTATAACATGTGTTAGTGGTTCATGCTCTAACAGATCCATAAAGAAGTTTTCATGCTGTAACAAGTTTTCGTTCATTTATAACATGTTTAGCACATTTTGGAATATGTTAAGCCTCTATTATAATCTTTTTGTAACCTGACATGTATTTATGTATAAGCTAGTGGTTTACAAAACACCATTATGTGTATATACTGATCTAACATGTGTTACAATTTGTCTGTTCGGAACATGTAATTGATTAACATGTGACAAGGGTGAAAACAATCGACGGGGGGATGAGTTTAATGGTGAGCTTAGTTAATATCGTAATCTTGTTGTAACCCCACTTGTATACATATGATAACATGTAAGCATCCATTATAACCCGACTTGTATTCATGTATATCAAAAGTGGTTTGCAAAAACACCATGATGTGCATATACTGATCGTAACACGTGTACAAGTTAATATGGAACATACAAGTTAATATTGTAACACCGTATACCTGGGATAACATGTGTTAAGCCTCTGTTATAATCTTGGTTTAACCCAACATTGTGTCATGTATAAGCTAGTGGTTTCTAAAACACTATTAACTTGTATAATCTTGGAACATACAAGTTAATATTGTAACACCGTAACCCGACTTGTATTCATGTATATGAAAGTCACATCCTTTGGGAAAGAAATCTTCGTTCATTTATAACATGTGTTGGTGGTTCAAGCTGTAACAGAACACCATGATGTAACCTGACATGTGTTCATGTATAACATGTGTTAAGCCCCTGTTAGAATGATATATAACGTGGGAAAGAACTCTTTGTTCGTTTATAACATCTGTTTGTTTTGCACATTTTGGAATGTATAACATGTTAAGCCCCTGTTAGAATGATATATAACGTGGGAAAGAACTCTTCGTTCGTTTATAACATGTGTTTGGGGATTTTTATCTTAACAATAATTGTTTTTTTTGTTGGTTTGGTTGCTGGTTTAGCCTTTTGATCTGAACAGTAAGTGTTTTTTTTGTTGGGTTGTTTGATTTACAGAAACAGACCCAAAACATGTGTTAAGCACCTGTTAGAATAATATATAACGTGTTGATTTACAGAAACAGATCCATAAAGATATTCAATTGACAAGCTGGATGGATGCGGGGATATTGAATAAGTCAAATCTTTTAGGAAAGAAGTTTTCGTTCGTTTATAACATGTGTTAGTGGTTCATGCTGTAACAGATCCATAAAGAAGTTTTCATGCTGTAACAAGTTTTCGTTCATTTATAACATGTTTAGCACATTTTGGAATGTATAACATGTGTTAAGCCTCTATTATAATCTTTTTGTAACCTGACATGTATTTATGTATAAGCTAGTGGTTTACAAAACACCATGATGTGTATATACTGATCTAACATGTGTTACAATTTGTCTGTTCGGAACATGTAATTGATTAACATGTGACAAGGGTGAAAACAATCGACGGGGGGATGAGTTTAATGGTGAGCTTAGTTAATATCGTAATCTTGTTGTAACCCCACTTGTATACATATGATAACATGTAAGCATCCATTATAATCCGACTTGTATTCATGTATATCAAAAGTGGTTTGCAAAAACACCATGATGTGCATATACTGATCGTAACACGTGTACAAGTTAATATGGAACATACAAGTTAATATTGTAACACCGTATACCTGGGATAACATGTGTTAAGCCTCTGTTATAATCTTGGTTTAACCCAACATTGTGTCATGTATAAGCTAGTGGTTTCTGAAACACTATTAACTTGTATAATCTTGGAACATACAAGTTAATATTGTAACACCGTAACCCGACTTGTATTCATGTATATGAAAGTCACATCCTTTGGGAAAGAAATCTTCTTTCATTTATAACATGTGTTGGTGGTTCAAGCTGTAACAGAACACCATGATGTAACCTGACATGTGTTCATGTATAACATGTGTTAAGCCCCTGTTAGAATGATATATAACGTGGGAAAGAACTCTTCGTTCGTTTATAACATGTGTTTCTTTTGCACATTTTGGAATGTATAACATGTTTTAAGCCTCTGTTATAATCTTTTTGTAAACTGACATATATTCATGTATAAGCTAGGGGTTTACAAAACACCATGATGTGTATATATACTGATCTAACATGTGTTACAATTTGTCTGTTCGGAACATGTAATTGCTTAACATGTGACAAGGGTGAAAACAGTCGACGGGGGCGATGAGTTTAATGGTGAGCTTAGTTAATATCGTAATCTTGTTGTAACCCCACTTGTATACATATGATAACATTTAAGCATCCATTATAACCCGACTTGTATTCATGTATATGAAAGTGGTTTGCAAGTTAATATGTGTACAAGTTAATATGGAACATACAAGTTAATATTGTATAACGTGTGTTAAGACTTCCAGAATGGATGCATAAACTCCAATAGTAACTTAATAGCATAGTATACCTGATATAACGTGTGTTAAGCCTCTTTTATAACGTGTGTTAAGACTTCCAGAATGTGTTAAGTCCATACCGTTTTAACATCATGTACTAGACAAAACAAAATAAGAGTCTCACATTACATATTACTAGTAAGCGAAAATACATAGCACTAAGAAAATGGCGGAGCTTCCTTTGAAAATCTGCCTTAGCTTTTCAGCGGCTACCGTTGCTGCCTTAGCTTTTCAGCGGCTACCCTTGCTTTATTGTTTGGGTCGGTCTTGAAACGGTTTGTAAACATGTGGGTGTGCGTATGCTAGGGAAGTTATAAAAATGTGTTTTCATGTCACACGTAACACGTGTTACGTTGTACATGGGTTTCATGTCACATGTAACACATGCATGTCCGAGAAGTTCAAACTATAACACGTGTTAGTTGTGTTGTGCTGCAACATAAACATGGTCATGATCCTTGAGTATCTGATCCACGTTTGACGAAACCAACGGTCCCGAGAATTGGATCTTATATCCCTTGTATCCATCACCGTCCTAATAAACAAAAAGATAAGATAACCGTTAAGTCGTTAACCAGACATTAATATTAACACATTCATAGCCAGAAAATCTTTTTTCTCAAATAACATCACAAAAACAGTTACTATGGTTTAGCTGTGAAACAGGAGTTCAGACTATAACACGTGTTACGTTGGTTGTGCTGTAAGACAAACTTGGATTATCTGTGAAACAGGAGTTCAGACTATAACACGTGTTACGTTGGTTGTCCTGTAAGACAAACTTGGCTTTTCGTTTCTAAAAACAGATGTGCCGATTATTAGACGTCTAAAAATAAAAAATGACAACCATAGATCTATTCAGATCAAAAGCCCAAAACAAAGCAACCTAACCAACAAAAAACAGTTACTATTCAGATCAAAAAGCACCAAACAAGGCAACCAAACCAACAAAAAAACAGTTACTGTTCAGATCAAAATCCCCAAACCAACAAACACATTTTTTTTAACACAAAAATAACTAATCCATGGATCAAAATCAAACGAGTTTGAAACCAAAACAAGTAATCCATGAATCAAGATCAAAATTTATAAACACCAGGAGAATGAAAACCAAACTAAAATCAATAGTATTGAAATTTATTACCTATAAACGTCATTTTTTTGAAACAATAATCAATGGTATTGAAAAATAATTAATCTTTTGGCAACATTCTTAATTCTGGAAAAAATAAAACCAATTGTGAAGAACGAAAATCAAAGTAAATGACAATTAAAAATCAAAACCAACTTATTATTGACAGGATCATGATTCTTCGACAGTATCTTGGTTCTTCGATTTCTTTTAAGAAATTAACATGTAAAGTTGAATTAGGGGTGTAAAAAAGAAAAAAAAAACTCGAACCCATAAAAAAAAGGATGAAAAACCTTGATCATTCTTGTCCTCGTCAGTAGGGAACTGGTTGTGAATGACGTTCCCGTCAGTGGGGATCTTTAAATGGAGGTTTTGAAATGGTGGATCTTGAAACCGAAATGAAGTTCATGGAAATGGATCTTGGGTAGAACTTGAAACAGATATGAAGTTAATGGAAAATGGAGGTTTTGAAAGGGTGGATCTTGAAACACAGAGATGAAGTTAATGAAAAAATGGAGGTTTTGAATGGTGGATGTTGGGTTTTGAAAGTAGATTTGGATGTGATGGGTATTAATTATTGTCAAATCAAATAGGGGAAGATATCTAAGATAGATGTGAAAATACCATAATGCCCTCAAGGACAAAAAGAATATGATATTTACTATGGACACGTGCCAAAATCTAGACCATGCATTGGGTTTACAAAGTTTTCTAAAATTCAAGGGTTTCTTATAGAGCATTATCCCACACACAATTACCTAAACATATATAAAAACACTAACAAACCAAAATACCATACAATTTGAGAAAGATATACATAAATATCTACAACATTGTATAATTTAGGGGAAAAATCTCATGAGCAGCCTCCAACATATTTTATGATGTAAAATTTGCAGCTAATTTGTTGCCACTTTCGCAGTCCTTATTTCTGTCGCAAATTTAGTGACGTATTTGTAGGTAGAAGAATTTCGTCACAAATTACTCTTCTTAGTCTATTTTGTAATCGTTATTAAACACAAGTCTTTAAAATCACTTGGTGCCTTCTAACATACAAGAGTTTTTATATAGAAAAAAAGTTATCATAGCAAAATAACATATTTACCATGTTAAAATTACTTGTTGGCTACAAAATTACAAAGTATACTATTATTGATGACAACCGTTGATACTTGGTAGTGCCAATCTTGGTAAACCAGATAGGTTACTTTCCATCAGGTGGTCTGGTGGGGGCAAATATGAAAATGGTTCACCTGTTTCTGCCCATCATGGTCCAGTTCTAGGAGGTACACTTGTGGAGCACATGTCAACTATTGTTTTGGGCCGTGCATTCGATTGGTTAGAATGGTCATCTTTCCCAAATATTATTAAGGTAATTGTTGTTTTCATGTGATACCAATAAATATCGAAGACACTTCTAGTGTGTTATGATATCCTTTTTGAATGTTAAATAAAACATGTTCCAACATTTTCATGACAAGTCTTTTCTTAAACCATATGTACCTATATCGCTTCCAAAATGTCAAATCCAATCAATAATGACTTGCACATCATCCTTTCAAAGTTTTAATCTTTTAACAAAAGCAGCAGATCAATCCAATGACTTTAGAAACAGTCACATATCAAAATCGTAAAACTAGCAAATGTTTCATATGATACATCAATTTCAACTCGTTCAAATGTAAATGATCAAATCCTCGCAATGACGATTTGTACGTTATTTATGACAGAGTCTCTTATCATAATAAGGGAGGATAAAAGTGGCAGCAATTGTATGAACAAACTAAATTAAAGAGGTGTATGGATTCAAAGTTGTAGAACATTAGAAAAATATATTGATGCATGTATGGATTCAAAGTTGTAGAACATTAGGAAAATATATTGATGCATTGAAGTTATCCATGACGTCCCTTAATTACGTGGTAAATTCCATTCAAATAGTTAATAACTTCTATATCATCCATAAAAAATTTTTATGTCATGGGGTAGGGGTGGTCATCACTTATACAAATTCCATCATTCACAACATCTAATCAAGTTTCGTTATGTTATCAGCCATTATTATATCACTCACAACCTTTTTTAGTGGAAATGGTCATCACTTGTGATGGAATTCCATTACTCACAACCTTTTTTAAATTATAAATTAACAATAAAACACTAAAATTATAAATTTCATTTAAATTAAAACATACCAGTTCAATTAAACATACTAGAAATATTTTAGACTACAATATTTTAGACTACAATTAAAAAAACATACATAAAGAAATTCTACTCCTCGTCCGAATTAGGAAATTCCAAACCTAAAGAATCTACTAGTTCGATTAAATCGTATCTCAACCGAAAGTGAGTTTCTTCATCACGCAACTGTTGTTGGATATTTTCGGGAACGTGAACTTGTGTAGGAGGATCCGACACCCAATCTGGAGATATTGCACGTCCGTCTTGTTTGATTAACATATTGTGCAATATGATACATGCATATACTATGCTTTGTATTGATTTCTTATTCATCGCACGAACCGATCGGCTTAGAATGCCCCATCTACCCTTTAAAACACCAAAAGCCCTCAACATCTTTTCTTGCCTATTCTTGCAACTTTTTGAACGCCTTTTCTTTAGCCTTGACAGGAAACGAAGAAGCTTTCACAAAAACAGACCATGATGGGTAGATACCATCCACAAGAAGAAAGCCTCGTCCGTAATATCCTCCATTAACATAAAATGGACAGAAGGGTGCGGTATCATCTGTTACGGTTTGGAACAACGACGACGTGTGCAAAACATTGATGTTGTTGTTTGAACCTGGAACAACAAAATATGAATGCCAAAACCATAAATCATTCAACGCCACCGCTTCAAGTATGTACATCACACAAATTTCTTCTAATTCTTGTGTTCATAAGTTATATGAAACTCACACTTCTTGCCACACCTAGTTATGCAACCACATGTGGTCTCATGCACTAAATGCTACACTAATATTGCTTAGATCATGAACGATAAAGGCCACAATGAATGTACTAAGAATTTCATGGATCTAAATCACAATATTGAAATAGATTCGAACTTTACGTCCAATGGCTTTCCTTTTGTTCCCTTGTTATGTATAAAATCATTATGCAGCACTACATGGTCCAACACAAAGTCAGCTCCATAAGAGCATTGATAATCAAGCCTCTGTAATCATATATTTTTTATATAACATAGAGGAAACTACAAAAACATCACTTGCATAATCCCAATAATAAATAGAGAAAACTTTATAGAAACTAAAATACACCTGTATTTGTAGAAGAACATATTTAATCCTTTATATTTTGTTTATGGGTGTGTAGGAAAAAAAGATAATAAAATAAGCGTAAGTGATTAATATTAAGATATAGATGGAGAGTTGGATGTCAGAGATCTTTAGAAAAAATAAACAAATTTTATATAATAATTATATTTTTTTAATAACAAATTTCTTTTAATCAATGTTGTGTGACTGAAATCTTGTGTTTTATAGGTAAGATATATAGATGAAAATGATTTTAATAAGAATGCTCTCAGAAGGGCATTTAAATCTAAAAGACCTTTTTTGAAAGACGCCAAAAATAATTTGGATTGATGGGAAATCTCTTTCAAAGCATGTTCACATCATTTTTATACATTCATAATCATAATTATTGAACGTCGTGTATGACATATAACTACAAAAATAAATTTTGTAATAAAGTATATGGGGAAAGTTCACTGGGGAGCGTTAAAAATGTGGGGAATAGCGGGGAACTGACTCAAACGAACTCTGATTGGGATCATTTCAGCGGCGTTGGAACTGGCTCGTCGAACCCTAACTACAATCTCTTAACCCTAAACGCTAAATCCTAACTAACTCCTAAACTCCAAACCCTAAAGCTAAAAAATAAGGCTAAATCCTAAGCTAAACCGTAAAATCTAAACTATAAACCCTAAAAGGTAGACCCTAAAGGCTAAACCTAAAGCTAAACCCTAAACCCTAAAGCTACACCCTAAAGTTAAACACTAAAGCTAAACCCTAAAAGCCAAACCCTTATATATTTAGGGTTTACAGGTTATGAGTTAGGGTTTAGGGTTAAGAGATCCTAGTTAGGGTTCGACGAGCCGGCTCCAACGCCGCTGGAATGAGTTCAATCGGAGTTCGTTTGAGTAAGTCTCCCATTGTTCCCCACTTTTTTAGTGTTCCCGAACGAACCTCACACATAAGTGTGTATATATATATATATATATATATATATATATATATATATATATATATATATATATATATATATATATATAGGGGATGGTTCAAATGAAAAACACTTTTATTGCGAAAACTCGAAAACTAACTAAAAAACCCTAAAAAACACACAAAATTTTTTTTTTATAAAAATCGCAGATTTTTTTATATAAAAAAAACTTTTTTTCAAAAAAAAAAATTCTAGTGCACATGTGTAATAATTCACATGTGCACTTACAAAAATTATTATTATTTTTTTTAATTTTTTATATATTTTAAATAGCGAAAATTGGTATGCAAAAAAAAAAAATTTGGGTATGTTTTTTAGGCTTTTTTAGTTAGTTTTCGAGTTTTCGCGATAAATAGTGGTTTTCATTTGAACCTTCCCCTATTGTTTTGGTCAAAAATCACACAAGAATAATGTAACCAAATCCGATTTTGTGAGGTGTGATGCTTGAAAAGATGAACAAATGTATGAACAATATATGAATGAAATGAATGTTGGACACAAGGATTTATACGAGGAAAAAGCCCTTGATCAATGTACGATCTCCGGCACAAAAAACCTTGGGTGATGGAAACTACCGATCACCAAGTATATTAAACAAACAATGTACACAATTCGGGATGACAACAAGCTTGTTACAAGGATCACTAGTGTGCAAAAAGTGTGTAATCACCAATGAGTTGCAGAGAGTTCTCGAGAGTGTGTGTGTTACTAAAAATTAACTAATCAAGCTTGTTATCCCCATTTAAAAATAGAAATAAGCTAACAAACTAACAATCCGAAAAAGGTGCTAGCTTCCCACGATCTCCACAACGGTCACGAAGGCCATCCATGTGCAGAATTAGAAGGCATATTCCCCTGGAATCTCAGCAAGACCAAGTCCCACTCGAATACTCCTACAAAACAAGTTCAAATATAATGGAAAAAATCGTTAGTATAAGGATAATAATGAGGATACTGGATCCTTATTCCTGCAACGTCTTCTGAGGATCCTTAATTCAAACTGAGTTGAGGATTCGTGATCCTGGCTGCACTTGAGGATCCGTGATCCATAAGCTATGTAAATCCATCCCTATCAATTGCCACCAAAATATGAGGAATTAAATACAACTAGATGAGTCATATTTTCTGGTTTATCTCGAACGAATTGGTTAGCGAAAATATAGTCGTTGCGATAGGCCGTTGCGAGGGTGACGTCAGCGACAAGACTTCCCTGCACAATCATCATTATATAAACAGAGTTAGAGATAAGGATCAAGATGCAATTAAATTCGAGCGTTTCTCTCCTTTAAATCTTAATTCGGAGATCGAACATGTATTCTCTCTTTCCTTCTCTCGAAATGCTTCTCTTCCGATCCTCTATTCTCCGAGCATCCATGGCGAAGATGACTCTTCGATCCTCATCTGCTAAGGATCCTAAGAAAGACAACCCCTTGAAAAGCCAGGGTGTAACTAAAAACCCTTCGCTGGAACTCTGCCGTTTCACCGATCCTGAGATCGATCGGATACGTCATTGCTTTCCGGCAGAAGCCGTCTTTAGATCATTCGATTCTTCGATGAAGAGTGATTGTATCTCCGATGCCTGGATCGCTTTTCCGGCAACCCCTTTTGTGATAGGCTTCAATTATCCTTTCCCTGCTTTTACACAATCCTTCTTCACACTCACTGGCATATGCTACATACAAGCCATGCCAATGATGTGGAGAGTTCTTTATACCCTTGAAAACATCATCGAGCAGGAGGGTGTTGAAATAGGGGTGTCTGAGTTGAGTCAGTTATACAACCTTGTTAGCCACGGTTCTCATCGCTTTCTGTTTAAACACAAACCTGGTCAGCCTCATCCAATCCTCAAAACAACCAAAAATGATACCCACTGAAGAAACCAGTTCTTCTTTGTAAGGAAGGACTCAATCCCAGATGGGAAAGACCTTCCCAAAAAGTGGATCACCCATGGTAGGATATGGGATCCTTAGACAAGGACCAAAGTAGGATTCTTTTTCTTTTAAGGATAAATGATCCTTCTTTCTGTTTCTGCAGCTATCTCACTTTCCCACATTCAAGAAACACCTGCTACACAAGAAAGGATTTCTGCTTTCTGGAACCTTGATCATGCTGTAAGGACATTTCAAGTCAAAGCAAAGGATTCACAAGAAGTATCCTCCGGTTCCTTCACAATGTCAAGTAAGTATTCAAATCTATGTATGAATATATATTTAAATGATAGTAAAATATGAACACTTATCTGTATTTTGCATTTGTAGGCGCTGGAAAATCCTCAAAATCAGCTTCCAGGTTCAGTGTCAGTGCTCTTGATGCATTTGCTTCCTCAAAGTCCATCAAGAAGGAACTAGCTGCCAGTCCCAGCATCCCGAACCCTAAAGGCATGAGCACACGGGGCAAGGGTGCCAAGAAAAGAAAGACCTCTGAGCCCACTGAAGGCCTCCCTCTTATCCAACACTAGTTTGAAGAATATGTCTCTGAGGTAAGGATCCTGGATCCTTAAGTCTGAACTTCCCTTTCTGAGGATAACGGATCCTGACTAAATGCTTCTTTTATGCAGAAGCTGAGATCCAAATGCTCATGGATCACAATTTGGCAGAGGCTGAGCAGAAGAACCTGGACTTCCAGAAGATATTACTGGCCAAAGACAAGACAATCTCCTCCCTCGAGAAAGATCTCAACCTGGTGAAAAAAGGATATGGTCCTGACCCAGTTCACGGCTCAGCAAGAGAAGGAAGAGGTGATGGAAGGGGCAAAGCTCTCTGCTACAATCACCATGCTCAAGATCAAGCTACAAATGGCTACAGAGGCTGAGGATCCTGCTTTCGACAGGTCTGCCTGGAATCAGGAGGCTTGGAAGCAGAAGCTGGCAGAGCTGGATAATGAAGAGGAAGCTGAGGAGGTCTTGGCAATTGAGGCTGGTGGTAGTGGGGTGAAGGATCCAGTGGAAGAGGTAGCCGGTGGTGATGATGCAGCGAAGGTTTAGGCTGCAACAATAGGCGATGATGGATTTATCTAGACACGGCCGGAGCCCATTTTTTATGGTTTAATGGTTTTTGTTTGTTGGCGTTTTGAACAATTGATGGTTTGTATTTGAATAATAGTATTTAGGTTTAAGTATCACAGATCCTTGGGACAATAGGTAAGATGATAGCTGGTGGAGGGATCCTCTGTTTGGGGGATGAAGCCACTATTATCCTGCCATCTTTATTTTCCTGCACTTCATACTTTGTTAATATGGACACCCTTTACCTACCCCAGCGGACAGGCCACGTATTGCTGGTAGATACTTGCGGTAGGTAATTTTGACAACCTTTGAAGGGTTTAACTATTGATAAATAAATAAAACTTATGTGTTGTTTATTCTGTATATTTACCTTTCAATTATTATTGTATAATTCTTTGAATTTACAATTTATTTGTAAAGGTATAAAAATTTGTTTAAGTAAAAAAGTTTAGGATATGATCAAGGATCAAATATCCTGTAATCAAAAAGTTTAAAAAGTAAGATAACTTTAGGATCATATATCCTGTTGTCAAAGTATAAGGGTAACATAAATAAATCAAGAATAAAATCAAAGTAAATAAGGATGATACCAGAGAATCCAAGTTAGGATCCTAAATCCTTGATACTTACAATCATGATAACCAAAAAACAAACCCTTGCTTGAAGTTAGGATCCAGGATCCTCAACTGTTTAGCTTTAGAAACCTGAAGTAAGACATAACTTGGGACTAAGCCAACTGACGAGTATCCTTGAAGAAATACTTCATGTGACAAGGATCCGTGATCCTCACATGACGAGTATCCTTGAAGGATCCTTGTAGAACAGATGATCCTCATTTTGGTAACATTCTAATCTCAAACTATTTCATTCTTTTATTTTCTTATATAAGGATAAGGATCCTGCATCCTTTATCCTCCTTTCACTTGATTCTGAGTTTTGAAGGTTCAGGTATCCTTAACAAAGGATTGATTATCCACAGAAGTATCCAGTTAGTTGGGCTTGACCCCAGTTATTTGGGCTTGACCCCAGTATCGCCAGTAGCGCACGATGATCCTGGTACAGTTCATGGCAATGGGACCAGTACTCGTTTTAGGGGCTGACAATTTCATTGTACTGGCTGTACCCAGGATCCTACGTATAATGGTAGACGTACCATACATCCGTTCCTAAGGTTTCTAACGTTTTCACATTAGCTAAAGTTTTGGCGTTTTCATGTCACTAAGTTTGGATAGTCGCCAGTAAGTGCCATACTCCAGTTTACACACGATCCTTTGGGCTTGTCCCTAGTTATCCTTTGGGCTCGTCCCCGGTATATTGGGCTTGTCCCCAAAATTGTTGGGCTTGTCCCCAGTTACTAACTTGTCTTATATGTTGGCTTAGTCCCAAGTTATATTCTATTTCAGGTTTTCGAAGTTAAACAACTAAGGATCCTTAATCCTTACCTTCTACTAAGGTTTGTCTTATGGTTATCCTGATTATAATGTTAAAGGTTACGATCCTAACTTGGATTCTCAGGTATGATCCTTAACTATTTTGATTTTATCCTTTATTCATTTGAATAACCCTTATACTTTGACAACTAAACTTATGATCCTTAAAATATACTAATTTTTGGAACTTTTCGACTATAGGATATTTGATCCTGGATCATATCCTAAAATTTTTAAACTTAATTTGTTTAACTTTTCCTATTCAGACAAGTGTATATCAAAACAATTGACAATTTAAAGGATATACAAGGATAACACCACAGGATAAGTCAAAAAGTTAAAGTTTTATTTATTCACAAAATATTTAACCCTTTAAGGTTGTCAAAATTGCCAACCCACATTTCTACCAGCAAAACATGGCCCGTCCACATGGGTTGGCAAAGGGTGTCCATTGTTCATGCGGTCGTAGCAGTGCAGGAAATAAAAGGCGGCAGGATAACAAGTGGCTTCATCCCCCAAACAGAGGATCCCTCCACCACCTATTATCCTACGTATTGTTCAAAGGATCATAGATCCTTAACCCTAAAAACTATTGTTCAAAGTACATACCAACCATCATTGTTCGAGATTAAAACACCATAACCATAAAACCACTATCCAACCTAAAAAATGGGCTCCGGCTATGTCTAGAAGTGTCCATCATCGCCCATTGCTGCAACCTACACCTTCGCTGCATCACCATCTCCATCTCTGCTTGCCTCTCCACCCAGATCCTTGCCACTGCCTCCAGCCTCGATTGTTAGAATCTCCTCAGCCTCTTCTTCATCCTCCAGCTCAACCAGCTTAGCCTTCCAGCCCTCAACATCCCAGTTGCTCCTGTCAAACTCAGGATCCTGAGCTTCCAGGGCCATCTGCAATTTGGTTTTGTACATAGCAATAGCAGCAGAGACCTTGGCACCCTCCATGAGCTCATGTTTCTCATAGTCAGTGTTGATCAGGACTTTAGCCGTCTGGGTCTTGGCATCTTGGAGGTCTTTCTCGAGAGCAGCAATCTTGTGATCCTTGAGCACAGCAACTTGTTGGAGATCAGAGTACTTTTGCTCAATTTCTTCAACGTTTCCAACGTAGTCTTCAATCTCAGCAAATTTCTGCAAAGAAGATGGCGTAAAGATCAGGATCACGTGATCCTCAAGTGAGCAGGATACCTAAGATGAGTCAGTGATCCTTACCTCATTAAAGTACTCAAGGAACTGGTGACGGAGCAGAGACAAACCTTGTAGATTCTCAGCTTCAGAGGTCTTCCTTTTCTTGCCACCTCTGCCTTTAGTGGGTGCCTTGGGGATCGAAGCAGTTGGACTGGCAGGAAGCTTCTTCTTCGAGGATCGCACAGTGTCAAGGTCAGTGACACTGAATTTGGAGGCACATCTTGAGGATTTTCCAGCACCTACACATTCAAAACAGATAAGTATCCTTATTTCATTTAATCATTTAATCACATATAAACACTGATACTTACTTGACATGGTGACAGAACCTGAGGATACCTCTTGAGAATCCTGGGTGTTTGCTTTGAATGATCTTGTTGCAGGATCAAGTCTTCGGAAAGCAGCAAGCCTTTCCTTCGTTGCAGGTGTTTTGAAGAGATGAGAGACAGAAATAGCTGCACAAAAGAATGAAAACATGTTAGTGATCCTGGTCAGAAGCAAGTTTTCATCTAGTGATCCTTCTAAGGATCCTCTATCCTACCATGAGTGGTCCACTTTCTAGGCAGATCCTTTCCGTCAGGGATAGAATCCCTTCTGACAAAGAAGAATCGCCCTTTTCAGTTGGTGTCGTTTTTAGTGGCTTTAAAGATAGGATGTTCTTGGCCGGGCTTATGTTTGAGCAGATATCGGTGAGACCCATGGCTAACAAGATCATACATTTCTGAAAGCTCTGACATTCCTAGATCAATACCCTGCTGTTCGATGATCCTTTCAAGGGTGATCAAGACCCTCCAGACCATGGGCATCGCTTGGATGAAAGAGATGCCGGTAAGAGAGAAGAAGGATTGAGTGAAAGCTGGAAAAGGGTAGGTATATCCTATGGTAAATGGGGTGACTGGAAATGCTATCCAGGTTTCAGAGGCATAGTCGCTTAAAACGGTGGGATCAAACGGTTTGAAAACGCTATTCGCCGGGAAGCAATGGCGAATTCTATCGATTTGTGGATCGGTGAAGCAGCAGCGTTCTTTTACGGAATCTTTGATGATCCCTTGGCTCTTCAGGGGGCTGTTCTTCTTGTGATCCTTGTTCGGTGAGGATCGTAGCATCATTTTGATTGTAATGGTGGAGAAGAAGAAAAACAGAGCAAGAAGATGAAGAGAGAAAGGAGAGAGAGGAGTACCTGAACAAGTCTTCTGATGAGGATTTAAAGAGGAAACGCTCGAATTTAAATTCTCTCTAGCCCTTATCTCTAACTGCCATTTATAATGATGATTTTGCAGGATAGTCACCTCAGTGACGTCAGGATCTCAACGGCTAGTCCGCTTATAACGGCTAGTTTGCTGGATGATTCGTTGCAGATAAGGACGACAAAATATAACTCGTTATTTACAATATTAGTCCTTATATTTCGGGGGCAATTGTTAGGGGTGGATTTACCAATGATCAGTGATCCTCAGTTACTGTTGGGTTTAGTGATCCTTGCTTCTGTTTTAGCTAGTGTTAGGGGAGGATTTCTCAATGACCTGTGATCCTCAATTACTGGTGGGTTTGGTGATCCTCACTTCTGTTTGAGTTAGTGATCCTCAGAAGTCTTCAGGATCATGATCATGGATCATCTTAAGGATCCTTATACTAACGATTGTCTACTTTGAATATGGTATTGTTTTGCAGGAGTACCAGCTTGGACTTGGTCTTGGCGACATTCCTGGAGCATATTCCATGTTTATTCCGCATGTGCTTAGCTAAAAGTGGACGTTATGGAGTCGTGGAGGACTTGCACCATTTGCGGAATGTTAGTTAGTGTAGATATTTTCCATTTTTAAAGGGGTAGCGAGCTAATGAGAAAACACTTGGCTATTTTTGGCTACACACACTCGTACAACTGCTCTCACCTGTTTTCGTTAATTCACCTAGCGATTATACACTTTTTTACACAATACACTATAGTGATCCTTGTACTTAGCTCACTATCATCCAAAGTTGTAATACATTCATTGTTTAATTTGAGTTGGTGATCGGTAGTTTCCATCACCCGAGGTTTTTTATGCCGGAGATCATTCATTGATCAAGGGCTTTTTCCTCGTATAAATCTTTGTGTCACTTGTTCATTTCATTTCTGAGTGATCCTTATTGTTGTTCATCAATTCAAGCATCATACCTCACAACAGAAAGTTTGGTTGCATTGTCATTGCTTGATTTTTGACCAAAACAGTTTGGCGCCCACCGTGGGGCAATTGGTGCTTCATTCCTAATAAATTCTTGTTTTTGTGATCATTTTGGTTCATCGCATCCAAGCAGATGGCTTCATCATCAAAGAACACTTCCAGTGCAATGTCTGCAGTCAATTCATCCCAGGGCATTCCACCTTTGCCTCCACCACCTTCCGGATCTCAGAAAAATGCCGAGAAGAAACCAACTCCCATTTTCTCAAAACCTCCAACTTCTTCTGCTTCTTATACTCCTACTACTAGTGATTTATTTACTTTAATTTTGCAGATGAAGGAGCACATACAGCAGCAGGACAAGACCAATGAAAGGATTCTTAGAGAAATTGGAGACATCAAGAAACAGAAGAGATCGGCAGAGGATCATTCCCCATTGATGCCCAGATCTTTGAATTTCGATACTCCGGTCATGACTTCTCAGCCTTCAGTGGTTCCAGATGTTCAATATGTGGGAGGACCAAAAGGAGTGCACTACAGATCATCAGCAATGACTCAGGCCTCAGGATCATACTTTCAACCAGCAGGATCTCTCCCTCAGCATGTAGGATCCTTCGCTAGCTCAGGAGGCTACTTGGGGGCGCAGCAGATTCAAGGATACTGGCCGTTTCAAGGATCCTCTCAGGTTCAAGGATCCTCGCAGGTTCAAGGATCCTCGCAGGTTCAAGGATCCTCTCAGGTCCATGGATCCTCTCATGTTCAAGGATCCTCTCAGTTTCATGGATCCTTCCAGATTCCGGGATCCTTAAGAAGTTTGCAATCAGGGAATTCAGATATCCATCAAGGAGATTTCATTACAATGCAGACCATTGCTTCAACCGGTCCTTCAATCGTTCCAGAATCTCAACAATATGGATTCACATCCGGGGTTCCAAATTTGAACCCAATGGGAGGTAACACTTTCAATAATTCTTATACCACTTACCATGGCCTTATGCATGATACAGGTATCAATCATGCTATGGATAGGGAATTGCAAAAGCTGAAGGATATGATATCAAGTGTTCCAGGAGTAGTCAAGCCTACCCTGGAGATTGCAGATGGGAGCCATAAGATATCTCGTTTTGCACCACCCATCTGTGATGCTGAGATACCCAAAAGGTTCCATGTGCCAACAATGAAGTTATATGATGGCTCAACGGATCCTGAAGAGCACATAGCACAATACAGGGAAAGGATGGAGATCAATCCCATCCCAGAAAGATTAAAGGAAGCATGTCTGTGCAAGGATTATCCTCCAATTTCTGAATACTGTTTTTCTATTGATAACAATGAACTAATCCTTGCGATGCAGAATCTAGATGATAAACCCAGGTGGCCGAGAAAAAATGACAAACCAGCTGCAACTAAAGATAAATCAAAATGGTATGCATACCACGAAGATTTTGGGCATCTCACAGAAGAATGCATCGCTTTGAGAAAAGAAATTGGATACTTGTTGAGCAAGGGGCACTTGAAAGAATTATTGGGGAGAAAGAAGTCAAGAACTCAGGATCGTGAAAGGATCCCAGAGAAAGCTCCAGCCCCTCCAGCAGATGCACAAGTTATAAACTTTATATCTGGAGGATCAGACATTTGTGGAACATCCTTTTCTGCAGCTAAAAGACATGCAAAGGAAACCAAGATGGATAATGGAGATAGACCCATTCGAACATCCAATGTCACTAAAGGAAAAATCATAACTTTTGATGAGGACAATCGTGTCGACATTCAGGATCCTCATCACGATGGTTTGGTTATTACTCTTTTTATTTCTAACCATTTTATTCGCAGGATCCTTATAGACGGAGGGAGCTCTGTGAATATCATCCAGCTTGATGTTCTTAAGAAAATGAATATTCGCAGGATCCTTATAGACGGCGAGACCAAGAATACTCTGGGGGACATTAAACTCCCAATCTATATTGAAGGGCTACATTCTTACCAAAAATTTTGTGTTATTGATTGTTTATCTTGTTGTAATGTTATCCTTGGCAGGCATTGGATACACGACATGAAGGCAGTACCATCCACTTATCATCAATGTGTGAAGCTTCCTAGCCCATGGGGGATAGTGAAAATTGATAGTGATCAGCAGGAGGCTAAGAACTGCTACACTTCATCAATGAAACCAGCCTCAAAGTCAAGGGAGCAATAGCAATCAAAGCAACCTCCGAGAGATGTCTTGGAGGCAAGAGAGCAGGATGTAGTAGAAATCCTTATGGATCCTCAAGATCCTGAGTCTAAAATTTACATAGGATCAGGGATCCTTGGCGAAATGAAAGAAAACCTGATATCCTTCCTCAAAAGGAGAAAAACTACCTTTGCATGGAAACACGAAGACATGACAGGTATATCTAAAGATGTAATCACTCACAAACTTGGCATTGACAGGTCGTTTAAACCAATCCATCAAAAGAGGAGGAAGTTTGCACCAGAAAGAAATGCCATTATCCAGGAAGAGGTAGAAAAGTTACTCCGAGCAGGTATGATTAGGGAGGTCAAGTATCCAAGATAGTTGGCCGATGTGGTTGTAGTTCAAAAGAAAAACGGAAAGTGGAGGGTATGTGTCGATTTTACCGATTTAAATAAGGCATGTCCCAAGGATCCTTTCCCATTACCCCACATTGACTCCATGGTGGATGCACCTGCGGGTCATGAACTGTTAGCTTTTATGGATGCTTCATCTGGTGTAACACCCGAAAATATAAACTCTCATATTAGAAAATTCAAAGAAATTAATAAACAAGAATTTACCAATTAGGAACTTAACCTAGTTAAAAATTTAGTCTTGAAATAAACTTATAATATGGTTAAAACACTTAACATAGAGAAAATGGTAGTTAAGGGACTGAACTTGTCAAAATTGAAAGTTGAATACTAATTAGTGAACAAAACACAAAACTCACCCATCTTGGGTGGGCATTGATCGAACAGAGAGAGAGAGGGGCGCCCAGGAGAAATTCCAAACCCTAAAATCTCAATAATCTTGCAAATTGAAGGATTAATCCAAGTAGAAATCAAGAATTGAGCCTAGAATCATAATCCTCATCACAAGAGGATTGTAAGGGATGTAAAATTAGTGAAATCCCTTAACTTGAATTTCTCATGATGTTGTGAAATCTGGAAAATTGATGTTGCATGAGTGTTATTTGGTTAGTTTAGAATCGATTTGGTGTTTAGAGGTTAGACTCAACCAATTACATGTGAAATCATGACCAAATTCAGAAAACTCCATGAACACCTTGAAGGTGGGTTGTGGGTTTTACAAGATGATGATGAATTCTAGGGTTCTTAGTGGTTATTCTAGTAAAATTCGACCTTAGAAGATAGTTCCAGAAAAGATGTGATGTTTACATGATATATGATGGCTTAATTGAAGTTAAGTTAACTACTAAGCAATCCATAAACATGAATATGAATAATATAGAAATTCTGCCCTCTTGATGTTTGTAGAAATGCCTCAAAGAAGGCTGATAAATAGAAATTTGAAGCTTTAACGCCTAATTAAGATGTTTCGGTATATTATGCGAAATGATGTCTAAGAGGGTTCTAAACATGTCTTGTAAATGAACTCTATAGGACAAGATACCGGGACGTCGAGCGGACAAGCCGGTGGTGATTCTCGTTTGAAGGGCGTGCGCCAAGGTATGTAACATGACTCGTTACATTATGTGAAGTTAGATCATTGTAGTTGATTATCAAAATTTCTAGTTATTATGAATTGAAGCGATGGCATTGTTGCATTGAATACTTGGTTGATTAATGAATTAAACTCGTTGGTAGTTGTTATAAAGGAAGGAATTCCATAGACAAGCCAAACGGGTCGAATAATCAAGTGAAACATGATCTACAACTCGGAATATGATAGATTGTTGTATGTGGTTGGTTATATTATGACGTGCTAGAAATGTCAGACTTTTATTACATTGATAATGCAGAATACTGAAATCCGAGAGTTGGGAAATTGGTTGAAATGCTTAAACCAAACAAAAACATGAATTCCCAGGTGCTACCGTAAATTACGGTGTCACCGTAATTTACGGTAGAGATTAATGTTTTACGATGGTTTTCTACTGACTTACGGTGGATCCAAGAATTTCCAGCACTCACCGTAACTTACGGTGGCACCGTAAGTTACGGTGGAGCCTGGAAAAACTTTTATATTTTTGTCATTTTCAATGTGATGTTAAACCTTGAAATCCTATTATTTATAAACGTCAATACTAATGATTTATTGGTTGATCATAGGTAATTAGGTGGGTCTCATGGATGGCGATCAAGTGATTTGACGATGAACCGAACACTCCACTCCGAAGCTTCCGCTATGTTTTGAACTTGTTAATTAGTTGTTCCTTGTTTGTAAACAAATTCTTAAATGACTTATCATGTTCTACCTTAGTCTTTAGTAGACTAAGGTGTGTAATATTTTTGAAACTTATGTAATCTATCATCTTTTGGTATAAAATAGCTATTAAATCTAGTATAAATTTAAGGGTGTAACAAGTTGGTAATCAGAGCCACAGGTTGTCAATAAGTGTTCGGTTCAAGCTTGATCGACAATCCGGTAAGAACTAATTTCTGTTAATAAATTTTATATTACGTAAAGAATGAGAAATGAACAAATATGCATGAAAAGAGCAAGTAAGCTCATTTAAATACAAGAAATCAAAAGCAAGAACGATCAAATCTAGTTGTGAACTTGATTGAATCAAAAGCAAGAACGATCAAATCAAGTTGTGAACTTGATTGAATCAAAAGCAAGAACGATCAAATCAAGTTGTGAACTTTATTGAATCAAAAGCAAGAACGATCAAATCAAGTTGTGAACTTGATTGAATCAAAAGCAAGAACGATCAAATCAAGTCGTGGACTTGATTGAAATAAAGCAAGAGCAATTAAATCAAGTTATGAACTTGATTGAATCAAACAAGAACATCATGTGTTATAAATGGAATGTTTTAACAACTTGTGTAAACATTTCAGAAATAGAGATGGCTGATAAAGGTAATGATGATGCGGTGCCAAGAGTCACCGAACAAGTGAGGGAGGCGATTGCCGAAGAGGTTGGAAAGGCAATCGAAAACAGTCTGACAGGCTTCATTGATAGAATTCAAAACACAGTTCTATCAATGGTAGAAGATAGAATCAAGAAATTAGAAGATGACTCAAAATTTGAAAAGGAAAAACATGGAGGACGGAAACCTTGTTCATACAAGGAATTCATAGCTTGTAAACCACCGATATACAATGGGGAGGTTGACCCAATAGTGTGCCAAAGATGGCTAAGTGATATCGAAGGGGTATTCGAGAGAACCCATTGTGATGTAAATGACTATGTAGCCTATGGTACGGGTCAACTAAGAAATCAAGCAAAAGATTGGTGGGATAACAAGAAGAGAGAGATCGGTATTGAAGCTGTCAAGGTCATGACTTGGGATGAATTCAAGACGCCATTTCTGAAGCATCATAGCCCCAAAGCGGTTATGAATAAAATCAAGGAAGAGTTCATGCAGCTCAGGCACAAAAACGAGACCATAGACAAGATCACGGCAACGTTTATGGACAAAATGAAGTTTTGTGACGATCTTGTGACAAACGAAGAACAAAAGATATACTACTATCATAACATGTTGAGTGCCGAGTATAGGGAGTTTATCACCCCTTCCAAATACGAGACCCTTACCGAGATTATAAATGCTGCTCGGGAGAGGGAATAGAGCTGAAAAAGAGTATCGAAAGGGGTGAACGGAGAGCACATGATGTAAATCCGAGCCCTACTAAGAAGGCACGAACAAATGAGAGAGCAAGGAAATCTGATACAAAAGGCGGGTCACCAAGTTGCAGAATTTGCGGGAAGGGTCATAAAGGCGAATGTCGTTACAAGGATAA